>NC_143146.1:39492045-39643560 GCF_059928025.1 Delphinapterus leucas | reverse complement strand
GTAAAGTAGCAAGATACAAAATTAATGCATAGAAATCTCTTGCATTCCTATACACTGGTGATGAAAAATCTGAAAGAGAAATTAAGGAAACACCCCCATTTACCATTGCAACAAAATGAATAAAATGCCTATGAGTAAACCTACCTAAGGAGAAAAAAGACCTGTATGCAGAAAACTATAAGACACTAATGAAAGAAATTAAAGATGATACCAACAGATGGAGAAATATACCATGTTCTTGGATTGGAAGATTCAACATTGTGAAAAGGACTATACTATTCAAAGCAATCTACAGATTCAGTGCAATCCCTACCAAACTATCAATGGCATTTTTCACAGAGCTAGAACAAAAAATTTCATAATTTGTATGGAAACACAAAAGACCCTGAATAGCCAAAGCAATCTTGAGAAAGGAAAATGGCGCTAGAGGTATCATGCTCCTGGACTTCAGACTATACTACAAAGCTACTGTAATCAAGACAGTATGGTACTGGCACAAAAACAGAAATACAGATCAGTGGAACAGGATAGAAAGCCTCGAGATAAACCCACATGTATATGGTCACCTTATCTTTGATATAGGAGGCAAGAATATAGAGTAGAGAAAAGACAGCCTCTTCAAGAAGTGTTGCTGGGAAACCTAGACAGCTACATGTAAAAGAATGAAATCAGAACACTCCCTAACACCATACATAAAAATAATCTCAAAATGGATTAAAGACCTAAATGTAAGGCCAGACACTATAAAACTCTTAGAGGAAAACATAGGCAGAACACTCTATGACATATATCGCAGCAAGATCCTTTTTGACCCACCTCCTAGAGAAATGGAAATAAAAACAAATGGGACCCAATGAAACATAAAAGCTGTTGCACAGCAAAGGAAACCCTAAGCAAGACGAAAACACAATTCTCAGAATGGGAGTAAATGTTTGCAAACGAAGCAACTGACAAAGGATTAATCTCCAAAATATACAAGAAGCTTATGCAGCTCACTATCAAAAAATGAAACAACCCAATCCAAAAATGGACAGAAGACCTAAACAGACATTTCTCCAAAGAAGATATATAGTTGACCAACAAACACATGAAAGGATGCTCAACATCACTAATCATTAGAGAAATGCAGATCAAAACTACAATGAGGTATCACCTCACACCAGGGAGAATGACCATCATCAAAAAGTCTACAAATAATAAATGTTGTAGAGGGTGTGGAGAAAAGGGAACCCTCCTGCACTGTTGGTGGGAATGTAAATTGGTACAGCCACTGTGGAAAACAGTATGGAAGTTCCTTAAAAATCTAGAAATAGAAGTACCATATGACCCAGCAATCTGACTACTGGGCATATACCCTGAGAAAACCATAAATCAAAAAGAGTCATGTACCAAAATTTTCAATTGCAGCTCTATTTACAATAGCCAGCAACCTAAGTGTCCATCGACAGATGAATGGCTAAAGAAGATTTGGCACATATATACAATGGGATATTAGCCATAAAAAGAAATGAAATTGAGTTATGTGTAGTGAGGTGGATGGACCTAGAGACTATCATACAGAGTGTAATCTGTCAGAGAGGGAAAAATAAATACCTTATGCTAACACATATATATGGAATCTAAAAAATAAAGAAAAATCGTTCTGAAGAACCTAGGGGCAAGATAGGAATAAAGATGCAGACATATAGAATTGACGTGAGGACATGGGGAGGGGAAAGGGTATTCTGGGACTAAGTGAGAGAGAGGCATAGACTTACATACACTGTTTTGATTTATGTCATAGAGTGTTTGGCCTATGTTTTCCTCCAAGCGTTTTATAGTGTCTGGCCTTACATTTAGTTCTTTAATCCATTTTGAATTTATTTTTGTTTATGGTGTTAAGAAGTATTCTAAATTCATTCTTTTACTTATAGCTTTCCAGAATACTACTCAGCCATAAAAAGAAATGAAATTGAGTTACTTGTAGTGAGGTGGATGGACCTAGAGTCTGTCATACAGAGTGAAGTAAGTCAGAAAGAGGAAAACAAAAACCGTATGCTAACACATATATATGGAATCTAAAAAAAAAAAAAAAAAAGGTTCTGATGAACTTAGGGCCAGGATAGGAATAAAGATTCAGACATAAAGAATGGACTTGAGGACACAGGGAGGGGGAAGGGTAAGTTGGGACAAAATGAGAGAGTGACATGGACATATGTACACTACCAAATATAAAATAGATAGCTAGTAGAAAGCAGTCACATAGCACAGGGAGATCAGCTTTGTGCTTTGTGTCCACCTAGAGAGGTGGGATAAGGAGGGTGGGAGGGAGATGCAAGAGGGAGGGTTTATGGGGATATATGTATACATATAGCTCATTCACTTTGTTATACCGCAGCAACTAACACAACATTGTAAAGAAATTATACTCCAATAAATATGTTTTAAAAAATTAATAATTCTAGACAATTAAACATATGAACGAATCAAATGAAAAATGTTATTTTCTTCTTAATAACCAAAACTATTTTAATGGTATAGTTTCTTTGAGGACACATCTCTGTGTTTCTTTTTCTCCTACTTTGAGCAATGAAAACACTGTTTGTAGTGCAACCATGATTACTTTCAACTTCATGTTAAACTAGTCTATGTATTAAAAATGTATAAGCTGCGTCTTTCCCTTGAGGAAGCGATTGTAGATTAGGGTTTAATTCTGTGTGGCACCTTACTTTCCTTAAGAAATCACTGTACTGGATTTTCTTCCAATTTCTAGGCTTCTATCCCTGCAGAGTGGGGAAGCAGCTGCCTTGTTCCCCCATGCTGTACACTACTGTCACATTGTGCTTTGAGGAAATGAAAGACACAGCCCAGCAAAGTGTTGCCTGTCCAGCTGCTTTGAGGAAGAATGCAGCCCTCCTCCAAATCCCAATTTCTCTTCCCCTTTGCATCTGCCCTTGTTAGTGAAGAGGGCGGGGCGTCCTTCAGACTTTCAAAAAAATGATTTCTAAGGGGGACATAAGAAGTCACCTGGGCTTCTGCCATTTGAAGTTATAAATATTCTGAATATTTTCTATTTATAACTACACCAATAAATAAGCATCATTAGCATATGAATTCATGAAGGGTTTTAATGAAGAAGAGTTATATATTTGTTTATTAATTTAAAAAAACTTATTTTCCTATACACAGGTAATTTATCTCCTATCTTTGAATATTGTTGAGTATTGTCACAGAGATTAGAAAAAAATTAGAAAAGAAAGGACATTATAAGAGACAACACATGCCAAAGCAGAAAGGTAAATGTAAGGAGTCCCTGAAAAGGGAGAAAAAAATTAAATTGCTATTTAATAAAAATCATGGTCTAGTCTTCTGGCATATTATTCATCTTGTCTCCCTATTTGAAAGATTTTTCAGTTTATCTCCTGTTGAATTCTATGTATGCTGAATTTTGAACTATATAAATTCCATATAATTTAGGCTAGCATTTATGCTCCTCCATAATGTGCCCCTAATTTTATCATGTATCTTTCCTTATACAGAATTCTCCACCTGAAATTCTTTTATCTCTGTCTTTACAAATATAAATTCTGAGTGTCAAAGCTTTGATAAAATGCCTCTTCCAACACTGAGATTTCCTTGATTCTTGAAATTTTCTTGGTATTTTCTCTGCTCTATCTGTCCTCAATGGAGTAGGAGAAAGAGAGAAAGTGGAGAATAACTTTTATTTCTTTGAACATTTATAGGACATTGACATCTTCTGGAAATGAACTGAACTGAACCACTATTGACTTAACTTCTATATTAGAACCTAAATGCTTTAAGATGATGTTCAGGTCTGATTAATCTTTGTACTGCCCAATGGCATTACATGGTATTTGCTCATAGTAAATGTTGATTCTATGTACAATAATTGCATGACATTTTTTGAAAAATAAGTAAATAAATCTTTATTATTTAATGTCTTATTTTATTAAATATTCAAAATATATTTATTCTATCAGTATTTCTTTTGAATTATTACAAATAATTCTCCACTTGACTGAAGAGGGTAAATGACTTATATTTTCCCCATCTCTGCAATTTTCTGCCTTTCTCATCAACTTAAGAATCATCTTAGTCAATGGTATCATGTGTATGTGGGTGGAGTAAATAAAAGTGAAGAATTTTATGGAAGATTATGGAAGGTATATTTGAGATATTTGATCTAGAATTTACTATTATATTTAAGGATTAATGGTATGGAGTATTTGAAATTATGATTATCATAGAAAATCTAGTAAGTTTGGTACTATGTTTATTCAAATCTTCCATCATCGATAGGGCAGGGTGAGATGGGAAAAGGATCACCTAATTTAAAGATTATATATAGTGACATGGAATAGAAAAAATATTCCTGTATATTATAATGATAAATATTTTATGAGATTCTAAGGTTAACTATGCACTAAGTAGTGGGATCTGAATTTAATCCATCCAATACTAATTAAATTAATACATTTGCCCCGTGTAATTTCTGTTATACTTATTAAGGTGCACTGGATTTTATTAGGACTCATAACTGTCCTCTAAGTTCTGTCTTTTCATGGTGTGATACCTACTGTTGGTGTTCTACCTCTCCTTTCTGGCTAAAATAGTTGTGGGGTTTGTTCTGGTGTTTGTCAAATACTGGACAATATCTCTAGAGAATGAACTCATTCATTTTGCTAATGATTCATTTAGAAATGGTTATATAACCAGGTTTGGCAAAAATATATAAGAGGAGATTTTATAGTAAAGAGAATTTCTTCAAAATACTTAATAGAAAGAAATGCTACTCAAGCTGTCTCACCATCCGTTCATCTCATACTTCTTTCTTCTTTTTGGACATTTTTATGCTTCTTAGGCATACTAAAAGCCATCTTGTAACCATAAAGAGATGGTCAAGAGCTCCACAGAGAAGCTCACCCAGATCCTGATATTATGGAGTCACTGAACAAATTCTGGAACTTCCAACCTAAGTATATTTATTATGTTAGAATAATGCATATTTTACACTTAAAAAAATTGTATTCTATTTTTTGTAATAAAAAACCATAATTGACATAAATATTAATTTTGGCATGTCCACATCATCATATGAATTATCATTGCATTAAAGAGTATTTAATACTACTTAAGGAAATCAGTAGCCTCCTGGCAATTAACCTTTAGAAACAATTTTTACTACAGTACAAACAATATATGATGTCTTCAAAATACCAAAGCCTGTTGAAAAACAATGCTAGTTGATATTATGGCAGAGGCTACCATTCAACCAAGAGTGGCACCTCACAGAAACTTCGGCTCTTTACCACCATTTAATGGAACTTCAAGCTCAGGAGGCATGTGGTCTTCCTACCAAGGTATTTATAATGATGAGTTACCAAATAGTTTGTCATCGCCTGACAAAGATCTCGAACTTTCCAATCTCTGATATCACTTTTCTCACCCTGCCTGACCCTTATGCCAGTGCAACAATTTCTTTTTTATATTACAGAGTAACTCCAGTTATATTACCAATACAGATGACTAAAGACTGAAGGAATAGGCCTTGAGTGACAAAGGTCTTGTAAGACTTTTCATTTAAGCAAATGACAGCATCATTAACATTAGAGCTCTAATCTGTAACAATAGGCTTTAATCTTTTCTGTGATGTTAAAGATCTGAGCCTTTTGTTTTGGATTGCCTTAAGGTAGCTGTCAGAAAATTAAAAGGGACAGGGACCATGGATGCAGGGAAGCCAAAAATAAAAACAACAAAAAAAGGGCTTAAAAAATATTTACAGGAAGGTACTCTGAGTATGGTTACTTTACATGGAACAGACTTGAAAACATATCACATATACTATTTCTAAAATTTTTAATTTTGAAATTATTATAGATGCACCGGAAGTTGCAAATATAATGAAATAGGTCCCATGTATTCTGCATCCAGTTTCTCCCCATGGTAACTTCTTCCATAATTATAGTACAATATCAAAACCGGGATTTTGACATTGGTATAATGTCTATGTATAATTTTATATCACTTTATCACTTGTGTAGATTTGGATAATCACCACTGCAATCAAGATAACAAGCTATATTCCATTACCAAAAGATCTCCCTCATGTTATCTCTTTATAGTCAGGCTCACACCCTACTCCCCACCATCACAAACCATTGGCAAACATTAATGTGTTTTCCACCTTTATAATTCTGTAATTTCAAGAATTTTATAGAAATAGAATCTTCTGATATGTAAACTTTAAGGATTGGTGTTTTTCACTTAGTATAATTTTCTGGAGATGTATCATGTTGTTATGTATATTAATAGTTCTTTTTATTGCTCAGTATCATTTATGGTATGGATATACTTTGTCTAACCATTTGCTCATTGAAGAGCATGATTTGTTTCCAGATTTTGGAAAAGACTATTTTTGCTATTATGAATTAAACTGTTATAATTTTTTCTGTACAGATTTTTCTGTGGACATAAGTTGTAATTTCTCTAGGATAAATGTTCAGGAATGCAAGCATGGGCCAAATGAAAGTTACATGTTTAGTTTCTAAAGAAGCTGACAATCTGTTTTCCAGAGTGGCTGTGTAATTTTACACTCTGACATGCAATGTATGAGTGATCCAGTTTCCACCCTTGCCAAAATTTGATGTCACTGTGTTTGTTTGTTTGTTTGTTTTAATTTTAGGTATTCTAATAGGTGTGTAGTGATATTTCATTGTGTTTAATTTGCATTTCCCTAATGGTTAATAATGCTGAACATCTTTTTATGTACTTATTTCCCATCTGCATATGCACTTTTGTGAAATATCTCTTCATGTCTTTTGCCCATTTTCTAATTGGATTTTTTTAACTTTTGAGTTTCCAGAATTATATTTTAAATTCTAGTCTTTTGTTTGATTTGTGCTTGTGATTTGCAAATATCTTTTTTCCTGTCTGTAGCTTGAGTTTTCATCCTCTTAACAGAGTTTTTCATAGAACAAAAGTTTCTACTTTTGTTAAGGTAAAATTTATTGATTTTTCTTTTTATAGATAACATTTTTGGTGTCAAAATTCATTACCATGTTGTTCTCAGGACCTGAGGTGACCAGCTACTCTTTCTTCTCTTTAACATTGAGTCATTTAACATCTGTTTATACATAATGGACAAGGTTTTCTGTTGTGCTTCTTTAGCAGGAGGAATAGGAAAAAGTATTAAATCAGCCTATACTAAGTTTTTGAGACAATTTTTCCTAAAAGAAACCACCTACATGGTCTTAAAAAAAACAGCCTGCAATAGTTTGACAGGCATTAAACAATTTTCATAGGAAACAGACTAAGATCCTGTCCATTCTCCCCTGTGTCCAATTCAGATGTGTCCATAGAAATTAATACATGCCCAAATTGTCAACTCAAGGATTGAGAGGAGATAACCTTCCTACAAAAGATCATCCATTTCTTTCTTTTTCTTTCTTCAATTTTTATTTTTTTTTGGTCAGCTTTATTGTGATAAAATTGACATATAATATTGTATATGTTTAATGCATACAATGTGATGATATGATACGTGTATATACTGTGAAATACTACAATAAGGTTAGTTAAAACATTGTTTACCTCACATAATTACCATTTTGTTGTTGTTGTAGTTATGGTAAGAACATTAAACCTCTAACCTCATAGCAGCTTTCAATACAATGTAGTATTGTTACTCTAATCACCATACTGTGCATTAGATCCCTGGAACTTATTCCTCTTCGAACTGGAAGTTTGTAACCTTACCATCATCTCCCCATTTCCCCCACCCCTCAGCCCTAGAAACTACCATTCTACTCTCTGTTTATATAAGTCCAATGTCTTCCAATTCCGCAAACATACAGTATTTTTCTTTGTCTGATTAGTTTGCTTATCATAATGCCCTCAAAGTCCATTCATGTTGTCACAAATGGAGTAATTTCATTCTTTTTTTAATGATTGAATAATATTCCATTGTACATTTATACCAAAGGATACCAAATCCTTACTTGGTGAGGATACCAAATTCCTACTTTATCCCTTCATCTACGGTTGGAACTTTAGGAGGTTTTCATGCCTTGGCTATTGTGAATAATGCTGAAATGAACACAGAAGTGCAGATATCTCTGAGATAGTGATTTCATCTTCTTCAGCTACTTATGCAGAAGTAGGATTGCTAGATCATATGGCAGTTCTATTTTTAATTTTTTGAGGAACCTCCATACTGTTTTCCATAGTGGGCATACCAGTGTACATTTCTCCCAAAAGTATGCTAGATTTCCCTTTTCTCTACATCCTCACCAGTATTTATTACCTCTTGTCTTTTTGATAACCATTCTAATGGATGTGAAATGATACCTCACTGTGATTTTGATTTGCATTATCCCAATTATTAGTGATATTTAGTACTTTTCCATGTACCTGTTGGCCATTTGTATATCTACTTTGGAAAAAAGTTTATTCAGGTCCACCTTGTAACTTTATTTTTGGCCCACTTGTTAATTGGAATTTTTTTTTTTTTTTTGCTTTTGAATTGTCTAAGTTCCTTATATATTTTAGATATCAACCCCTTATCAGATGCATGGTTTGCAAATATTTTCTCTCATGCTCTAGGCTGCCTTTTTAGTTTGTTCACTGCTTCTTTTGCTGTGCAGAAGCTTTTAGTTTGATATAGTCACACTTTGTTTTGTTTTGTTTTGCTTTTTTTGCTTGTGCTTTTGGTGTCATATCAAAAAAAAAAATCATTGCAAAACCAAGGTCAAGGAGCTTTTCCTCTGTGTTTTCTTCTAGGAGTTTTATGGTGTTAGGTCTTGCATTTAAGTCTTAAATCCATATATTAAGTCCTTAATTTTTGTGAGTCTTATAAGTTAGGGGTCCAATTTCATTCTTTTTCATGTGGATTTCCAGTTTTCCCAATCCTATTAACTGGAGAGACTCTATTTTCTCCATTGAGTCTTCCTGGGAACCTTCTCAAATATTAATTTACCATACATGTGTGGATTTATTTCTGAGCTCTTGATTCTATCCTATTGGTCTATGTGTTTGTTTTTATGTCAATAGTATACTCTTTTGATAGTAAAAGCTTTGTGGTATAGTTTGAAATCAGGAAGTGTTATCTCTCCAGCTTTGTTCTTTCTCAAGATTGTTTTGGCAATTTGGTTTTTTTTTGTGGTTTCATGCAAATTTATTTATTTATTTTTTCTATTTCTGTGAAAAATGCCACTGAAATTTTGATAGTGATTGCATTGGCTCTATATGGCTTTTGGTAGTATAGACATTTTAACAATATTAACTTTTCCAGTCCATGAACATTTGATATCTTTTCATTTATTTGTGTCTTCAATTTCTTTCATCAATATCTTGTAGTTGTCCATGATGGACATCTCACTTCCTCGGATAAATTTATTTCTAAGTATTTTATTGTTTTTATGCTATTGTGAATGGGATTGTTTTCTTCATTTCTTCTTCAAATAGTTCATTGTTACTGTATAGAAATGTTACTGATTTTGTATGTTGATTTTGTATCTTGCAGCTTTATTGAAATTGTTTATTAGTTCTAACAGTTGTTTTTGTGGAGTCTTTAGGATTTTTTATACATATGAAATCATGTCATATTCAAACAGAGAGAATTTTACTTCTCCCTTTCTGATTTGGATGGCTTTTATTACTCTTCTTGTCTAATTGCTCTGGCTAGGACTTCCATCACACTCTTGAATAGGAGTGGTGAGAGTGTTCAGTCCTGTCATGTTCTTGATCTTAGAGGGAAAGCTTTTCAGCATTTCATCTTGGAGTATGATGTTAACTGTTGGTTTGCCATCTATTGTTTTTATTATGTTGAGGTATGTTTCCTTCTATGTTCAATTTTTGGGAAGTTTTTGTCATGAAAGGGTGTCAAATATTGACAAATGCTCTTTCTGTATCCATTGAGATGATTATATGATTTTTGTCTTCCATGCTATTAATGTGGTGTATCATATTTACTGATATACATATATTAAATCATCCTTGCATTGCAGAAATAAATCTCACTTATCACAGTGTATGATACTTTTAGTATGCTGTTGGATTCAGTTTAATAGTATTTTACTGAGAATTTTTACATCTATATTCATCAAGGATATTGGCCCATAGTTATCTTGTCTAGATTTAGTATCATGGTAATGCTGGCCTCATCAAATGGTAAGCATTCCCTCATCTTTTTGGAAGAGTTTGAGAAAAATTATAAGAATTGACATCAATTCTCATTTAAATATTTGGTTAAATTAACGCATGAAATGATCTGGTGCTAGTATTTTTGTTTTGTTTTTAATTGAAAGTTTTTTTTATTACTAATTCAATCTCCTTATTTGTTACTGCTCTGTTCAGATTTTCTAGTTCTTCATGATTCAGACTTTATAGGTAATATGGTTCTAGAGATGTATTCATTTCTTCTAGGTTTTCCAGTTTGTTAGTATATAATTTTTCACAGTATTGTATTTCTATGGTAAAAGTTGTAATTCAGTGTAATATTTTCTTTTTCACTTATAATTTTAACTATTTGAATCATCTCTCTTTTTCTTGGTAAGTTAGCTAAAGGTTGGCCAATTGTTTTACCTTTTCAAAATACCATCTGTTAGTTTTGTTGATCTTTTCTATTATTTTTCTCTTCTCTATTTCATATATTTCTGCTTTGATCTTTGTTATTTCCGTCCCTCTGATAATTCTGGGCTTTTTTTCCTAGTTCCTTGAGGAGCAAAGCTAGATTTTATTTGATATTTTTCTTTTTTTCTTCATGTAGGTATTTATCACTATAAACTCCCCTTTAGTACTCCTTTGCTGCCTCCCATTAGTATTGGTGTGCTGTATTTTCATTTTCATTTATTTCAATATATTTTTAAATTTCTCTTCTGATTTCATTTTTTACCCAATGGATGTTCAGGAGTGTGTTATTTAATTTCCACACATTCATTAATTTTCCAGTTTTCCTCCTCTTGTTAATTTATAGTTTTATACCATTGTGTTTAGAATAGATACTTAATATAATTTTAATCTTCTTAAATTTGCTGAGGCTTGTTTTGTGACTACATATGATCTTTCTTGGAGTAGGTTCTGTGTGCACTTGGGAGAATTTGTATTCTGCTGCTGTTGTATGGAGTGCTTTAATTATCTGTCTTCAATTCCTGGATATCCATTCCTTTGGGCCCAGTTGCTAAAGATGTTCCATATTCCTTTCATGAAGAATTATTTCCTTGGTTCTTCTCCCTGTAACCTTGTACCTCTGCATTTTAAGACACTGTTACCTCTTCCAAAATTTATAAACTGTCTCCAATAAGAAAATCTTCACCTGTGGTTGCAGGGATGATGAAGCTTGCTATGCTTAGTGAAGGAAACCAAGTGTGGAAGCCTGTTCAAACCAGGTCTCAGAGCATGGTAACTTGTTGGCTTAGGTCATTGTAGTCCTCAGCATCAACAATCATATGGTCCTTGCTAAACACTGTGAGGTGATCCACAGAGACTGCAAGGGTTTTTATGGTCCTCAATGGTGCCTCCTAGTCTACCATCTAAGATCATGACAAGCAGTGGTATTGTCTGGAGCCAGTGGTGTGTACAATCTCAGTTGTGGGGGTCAGCTGCAGGTTTTTGTGTAGTAGCAGGGGCCAGTTACAAAAACATGTAGTGGTGAGAACTAAGGTATGCAGCAAGGTCTGGGGCCAACTGAGCACAATAGAAGCTGTAGAGGCCCTGGCTGTCAGTGTGCACTGCCATGACTGCTGGGTGTCTCCGTGGGCGGACAGCATTGGAGGCTGGTGATGGGAGTTGGGGAAGGGTTGTCAGGTGTGCAGCTGGAAGAGTGAACCCAGTGGTGCAGACCAGTGTCAGAAGATAGGAGAGAGCTGATGAAATCTACAGGGGTCTATGACAGCTCTGCTGGCTGTTGATTTCTTCAGTGGCAAAAACTTTTGCAATTGTCTACAGAGCATGTTACTGGGAACACTCTTTCTCCTGCTATGTGACTGGTATTGGTAGCTTCTTCTTTTCTTTCTTGTTATTGGTCATATCTATGAGTCTTAGCTTTGCTGACCTCTTAGTGGGGGGTGAAACTGAAGCAGATCTGCAGGAGGTAAGCAAAAAAGCTGAGGCAACACCTTGCTCACTCTGTTCTTAGTTTCCCAGGAAGGAGAACTCTTTCTAGGTTGGGAGTTTCCTCTTGCTGCTGAGCAATGGCAGCTTTTGGGATGGGATAATGCAAACAAAATAAAGTTGTTCTTCCTTCTTTTTCTGTGTGGTTATTCTCCAGTTTTTTGTTCCTCTGTGTTGTTGAAGCTTCTGAAGTAGACTCCAGAGTTCTCCCAGAGTTGTTTTGGTATAGCTGTGTGTATAGCTTGTTTTGTTTTGTTTATTGGGGTATAGTTGCTTTACAATGTTGTGTTAGTTTCTGCTGTACAACAGAGTGAATCATCTGTATGTATACATATAACCCCTCCCTCTTGGACCTCCCTCCAAGAGGCACATGAAAAGATGCCCCAAATCACTAGTTATTAGAGAGATTCAGATCAAAACTACAATGAGGGATCACCTCATACCAGTCAGAATGGCCATGATAAATATCTACAAACAGTAAATGCTGGAGAGAGTGTGGAAAAAAGGGAACCCTCTTGCACTGTTGGTGGGAATGTAAATTGATAGAGCCACTGTGGAGAACGGTATGGAGGGTCCTTAAAAAGCTAAAAATCAATGTCTAATTGTTAATCTTTTGGGGAGGATGGAAGCTGGAGCACCAGTTTATGACAGTCTGTGAAAAGCATCCTGGGAGGTCTTCAGTCAGTCTACCCACCCTGGGCTGTCTGGGTTCTGGTGGCACTTTCTTCATCCCTTTCTTCCCTTCCTCCTTCCTCTCTCCTCACCTCCTCCAGGCATGTGGCACCTCCATGCCCTATGCCTGTGCCAGGAGAGGCACAAAGGACCAGTAGGGACACTAGAATGGACTCAGTGATGACACCATCAAGAGAGTAGGATGTGTGTGTCATTTTGGGGCTGAAGTTGTTAAGAAATGAACCTACCTTCCTCATGTTTACTTTCTCCTTAAATAGTGACTTTTGAAGAAACATGTTGATGATGCAGACAAAATTTGGAAGGAACTTGACTCCCTGAATTGCTTCCTAGAAAGTTTCTTAATGAAAATCCACATTGGACTGCTCAGTGAGTGAGAAGGAAAATTCCACTAGACTTTATCCCTTGGAATGATCATTATTATCATAACAATTACAGGATCTACAGAAACTATTACATTTAGTAGCCATATAATTCCAAAATTCTAATTTTTTTTTTCTCATGACTCTGAAGCTACAGAAAGTAGAGAGACACCACAAAATAGAAAGCAGAGTTAGTTTTCATAAAGTCTAGAGTTTCTCTTTCTGTTACCTTAAATTTTCTTATGTCTTCTACTTCATTTATAAAGTAAGTATTTTAACCCCCAAACAGATAATAGAGTACTATATGTACTAACAAAATTCAGCACGTTTTTATTGCCCAAGTGAGCTAGTATGTAAGTAAATATGCATGAATAGTACATAAACACAAGTACTTTTTTTTCTCCCTAGCATGAGTATAAAATGTGTTATCTTACTAGAAAAGCAAACAAAGATTATAATTTTCCATCTAAATGTTATGGTTCATACCAACTGGTGAAACTTCAGTGAGGGAAAGTACTGTTCTATGATAGGTTATCCTTGTCTGTTTCAGGAAGAATAGAGCCTGGTGTTGAAAGACTTTATCTCATTCCCAGAGTTTAAATATGTGTGAAGGAAGGTATTTGTTTTGATATACTGGACTAATAGTGTTAATATTTAAATGGTTCCTCTTTTATTCCTAAAGTAACGCTTCATTAATATGTGAAATATAATATCAGCTTTGGTCATATTGTTTCAGTCTGTTTGGCTGCAGGCCTTGTGTGCCAACCTTGCATCGATTTACATAGTGAAGACTATTTTTTGCTGCTGAAGGGGACTAAAACTTCATGTTTAAACATAGGCTTTTTACAAGGAATAAGAGAAACTGAATCATTAGGATTTGTAGATTACAAATGACTGTTGTATTTGAAATATGTTAGTATGTCTAATGGTTCTTCTCTTTGATTAAATAATATATGTTGGCATCTTAATCGTTAGAGATCATCATTAAACTGATAGAGATTGAAAATTTATATTCTCAAACTCTTTTAGGATTAGTAATTTTTAACAACTTTCTTTCAAAAGTCAAACCCAGAAGTATTACTGATAAACATTTCTTAATATTTTTTTATGAGTAAAACTTCTGTATTTAACTTTTTATTATGGAAAATTTTAGACATTTAAAAATGTATGATGAATAGTTTAATTAACCTCAAATTATTAATTCATGACCAATACTTTTTTATTTATATTCCCACCTATTTCTCCTCCCTCTGAATTGATATGAAGTAAATCCCAGATATCATAAAATTTCCTTAAATCAGCAGCTTTAGCAGAATTAGCATTACGGTAAACAACAAAGACTATCAGCCCCAAAATATTTATGTATGTATATATATATATATATATAGATAGATAGATAGATAGATATAGATATATAGATATAGATAGATAGATAGATATAGATATATATAGATATATATATAGATATATATTCCACAATAATATACAGTTTGTACATATATACTGTTTCCCTTTCTTAGAATAATTAATTAATTGAGAGTAATTATCACCATCCCAATCTACTATAACTCATTTTCATTATTAATATTTCCTTAGAAGCTTACTATTTTTGTTAGTTGAAAAATACATTGTAAGACAACTCTTGCCAGCCTGGAGCTTACATTATAGAAAGGTAGATAGAAATGGATAAGAAAATAACAGTGATGATAAGCCATATGTCAAACACACACTGTGACTTGTTAAAATACTAAGACAAGAGAAATGGAATAGAAAACTTTCAACTCCCTATTTATTTTCATCTTCTTACTCATCTGTGAGTAGATGTGTTCACAGTTACTGGCTCAAGATGTAGCAGTAAATGTCTGTAGGGGAGCAAAATTTGCCACCCCAAAGTGTGTCTCCTTGCCATGAGGATTAATTTAGGTTCATCATTTTAAATGTCTGACTCAGGAAAAACCTTTGACTTTCCCCCTAACTGCTTAAAAGAATGTAGATAGAGGAAGTGTTACAGGACGGGAGCTATCCCCGCAGATAACTATAGTATGAGCTAGGTGTATAGACAGGAAGGAACCTAGCAAAGTCTGCTTGTTAAAATTCCTTTCTGTGTCCCATTGTCTCTACGAGTCCCAGAAAACATTTGCTTACCAAACATTTGCTTTTCCATCTCCATGTGAATTACATTCCACCCCTTTGAAGTCCCAAACCACTACCCTGAACATCCTCTTTAGTCTTTAACTGAATATGGTATTATATTTATGGTAGGACTTTGGTCATTTTGGTGAATTACTCATTTTACCCGTCTCTCCCATGTATTAAAAATGTTATCAAGCTTTTGTTTGATTGTTCTCCTGTTAATCTGTCTCATGTCAATTTAATTCTTAGGGGGCTTCCCTGGTGGTGCAGTGGTTAAGAATCCGCCTGCCAATGCAGGAGACATGGCTTTGATCCCTGGTCTGGGAAGATCCCATGTGCCGCAGAGCGACTAAGCCTGTACACAACAACTACTGAGCCTGTGCTCTAGAAGTTGCAAGCCACAACCACTGAAGCCTGTGCACCTAGAGCCTGTGCTCCACAACAAGAGAAGCTACTTCAGTGAGAAGCCCGTGCACCGCAACAAAGAGTAGCCTCTGCTCACCACAACTAGAGAAAGCCGGCATGCAGCAACAAAGGCTCAATGCAGCCAAAAATAAAATAAATAAATTTTTAAAAATTGATTCTTAAATGAATCAGAAGAACCAAGGAGGGTAAAGAAAGATTTCTTCCTCCCCAAAATACCCATGCCTATTTTTAGGAAGCACTGCCCATAGATATATCTAATGTACTTTAAAAAATGCATTGAACAGCCTCTGGATATAATTTTAAATTGTGAGCTATTCCTGATGTTTTGATGTTGACATCTTTAAACTGATTACCTGAATATATGCTAACATAAGTAAGAGATAGGTACAAATATTACAGAATGTATATATAGTACTTTGGAGATGGCTTCATATTCTTGGACAATCCTCCACCAAAATGTGGGGTTTGTGGTCCCTTCCTTTGAATTTTTGAGGACCCTATGATTAATTAACCAAAAAGAATATAGAAGAAGTGGATTGTGCCAATTTCTGGGCCAATGCCTTACAGAACTGGCAGCTTCTACTTCCTGTCTCTTAGAATACTTATTCTTGGAACTCAGCCACCACCTTGTAAGGAAGCTCAAGCTTCCCCATACAAAGGGGCTTGTGTAGAGGGGAACCCAGGTCCTACTACTAGCTGCAGCTATGCTTCCAACTGACTGCCTGTACCAATTTACTTGCTATGTGAACTTACCTTCTTACAAATTGTCCTCCAGCCCAAATGGAGATGCTGCATTTCAAATTGATTAAAACAGAGATGACTGATTTAAATTGTAGATTAAAAGCAAAATAATTGATTGCTATTGTTTTAAGCCACTAGGTTTTATTTGTTATGAAACATTAGATGATCTTAAAAGAATAAAACTCCACGTAAGTTACCTTTTTGGGTAATGGACTTTATGAAGGAGGACTATTTCTGAAGTTTATTCTATATTCTCAGACAATTACCATCATCATTAAAACATCAAGTTGTTTGTTTGTTGAATGATCTGTGTCCTCCTTCATGCCTCCACTGATGTTATATACTACTCTTCAAATTTCTTTCATTCCCCCCCTCACCGTATGTCCTGCATTCCTCTTGCATTGGAATTTTTAAAAAGGCGTAGTGTATGTTTGATATATTTTCAATATCATATGACCTGTCAAAGTCTCCTCTTCATGGGGTATAAAATCTTTGAAAATAAGAACCAATTTTTTCATGACTTGAAGGATCATGTTTGTCACATAATCAATGTTTATTTTTGAATGAATGAATGATTTAAACATTACCTTGTTTAGTGCTCTTATTCCATGGGTTTATATTGTTTTTGCCTACTTAAATACATCTCACTATAGTAACTTTATAAACTCTATCCTTTTTCCAAAACAATTACTTGAAGTAGGTTGTAATGAAAATGATTTTTTTTTATATATAAAAATGATATATGTGGAAATGAAACCCAGTAAGTTACCTGTAGGATACAGCTTTTTTGCCAGAGGAAAATACTATAAGTCAGTCTTATGATCCAGTGTTTTCTAAGGGGAAACTGTACATGCAAGGGAATTAAGGAGGGAAATTAACTTTGAATTTTTATCTTCTACTCAACTACTAGTAGCTAGGTGATAATTGCCAAAATTAAAAATAGTATATCAAGCAAGGTCCATTCAAGAGATTAGAGACAACATCATTATTTTAACAAAGAGAATTTAATATAAGGAATTGCTAATGAAGTATTAGAGAAAGTAAAAGACAAAAGGGGACAGTAAGATGGTAACTGTTTGGAGTATCTACCACATCTAGAGTGGGAAGAGGTAAAAATTATTATACTTCACAAACTGGGCGAGGGGCACTGGATTTCTGAGAAAGGGTCTCAAGAGGCTACAACTTGTTCTTCTGAAGGAAGATAAGGGACTTCTTCTAATATAGGAAACTCAAACTGAAGCCGGCTGCTACTGGAGGAGCCAACAGCTACAGTCAGGGTGAAGAACCACTTGTAGAGCTTCATAGGAAGTGGAGTCCCCCTTCTTCCTCTTCTGGTAGCTAAGTCTCCTTCAGAGCTCTCTGTAGGCAGAGTTTAACAAGGGTCTTTTGGGAAAGCTGAATGTGTTTTCCAGAGTCCCAGCCTCATCATTACATAGCAAAGAGTAAAATGGTTTCTTTGAAGCTGAGGAGAAATAGCTTAAAAATCAACCCATATGGGGTGTTAAAAACCATTGTACAACTTTGGTTCCTGTACATTCTCATTCACCAGGGTCTGTGTTTTACATTATAGTCATTTAATGCTCCTCTTTTAGAAGTTTTCTCATATAGGAAGGATATTGAATATTTTTCCCATAAGTAAAGGAAGGAATGTGGACTACTGATATAATAAGTGAATATACAATTACTCTGGATTAGTCAGGATTCAATAAGCTTGGACTAAAGTAATAATAAAATTGGATGCAGATACAGAAGGAAGTATGGTTATATGTGCATGTATGCCTATTTGCATTGCTTAGCAATTACAAGTGGAGCAATGCATGAAAAAGACAAAGGTAAAGGATGAAAAAATAAGTAAAAACAAGGATCAAGTAGGAATAAGAAGCAGATAAACAAATGAATAAGAAATAATGATACTGACAGATTAGTCAAAAGGAAACCAATCAAAAACTAGTGCAGGACCAATCTTTTGTAATATAAGTGCAAAACATATCCCTAGCCTAATGTAATTTTAAGAAGTGAGGTCAGGAAAGAGTGTAATCACTTTGACTTCTTCAGAATAGATTACTCTACCTCTGCTTCTCTGTTCCCAAAGCCTCAATAAACTATTCCTGTAGTTAGCAGGTTGTAGCTTTGTATTCTTCCCATTTTGGCATCTGTAAGAATGGGCATATCTTAGGCATTTTTTGTTTTACAAGAAAAAACAACATTACCAGTTTAGTAGAACATGCTTATTACTTACAGAATTTCACTCCAAGTAAGAGATGCAGTACATTTTGTAAATCTATTAAGTACCGCGACATTATTTAAGATTGAGAAAGGTAAGAACTGAATATGGTGTAAGTCCTACAAATGTGACAAAGGAAAAGTCATTCTCTTATTCATTATATACCTATATTTATCTATCTGTATCTCTCTATATTCATATATTTTATGTTTATAAATGTTAAATTTATGTTTAATAATTATTCACATACTTTGAAGAATGTTTCTGTAAACATGGTAGACTATCACGCATCCAGGGAACAGTGCTTATATTTCCTAATTAGATTTTCTAGGATAAGTTGACCATGTGATGCAGCATGACCCTTGAGCCCTCTGTTCATTTCAGCCTGGACAGTGGCTCAGGGGATAAGTATTTTGACTGGCAACTAGTGGCAGTCATATGGCAATATAATCAACAATATTTGTATTTGTCTCTGTCTCCACCACCATCCATGTGTGAGTTTATGTTGTCATTAGATAACATTTTCAGCATCCTTACTAATATTTTCTTACCTTATGTTAATACCTTTCCTTACTTTAATTTGCCTGTATAAAAATATCAAAAGAAGAATAAACCCGCATCCCACTTAGTTATTTTCTTGGGCTATTATTCTTTGAAGGTTGGTGTCTGTCCCAAATGTATAAAACAAACACAACCTTCCCTCTCAACTACATATTATGAATTTAGTCCATAAAGTATCCAATACTGTTTATATTCTTTTCCATTTGGATACTGAATTGTCATGGTACTTTGATAAGAAAGACTAAAGTATTAGAAGATTGTTTCTTTACAGCTTCAATATTTATCATTTAAAATAAAAGGACCTAACTTAATACTTATGATTTTAATTAGATGGACTTAATTCAGTGAAACCATGAAATAGAATCTATAAATTTGCATCAATTTGGCCTGTTAGTTTGGTATTTGCCAACAAAATACATAGGTGAAGATACATATACAATGCCCAGGTATCTCCATTGGTTATCTTAATTGCATCTAAAACATTAAGATATTTCATAAAAACAAAACAAAACAAAACAAAACAAACCTCCAAAATATTAACTACTTCAATGAGAGAGATAACAGAGAGGGTGAATAGGCTCTCATTTTCAAGTTTATTCTTTCATTAGGGACACAATTAAAATATTTGAAATTTAAAAAAGGTAAGAAACAGGAAAAAAGAAGAGGGACAGCAGAAAGAAAAAGAGAGAAGGAAAATTTAAAAAAAAAGGAAAAGAGACTGCAGAGTCATAGAAAATCTTCTAGTTTAGAAGTTGTTTTTTTATAACTGAATTTTCTAATGATATTAATCAGCATATGCTTTTATATACATTATGCTTTACATAAGCATTTCTATTTCTTTCAGATTCCAAAATTTCACTAAAGCTTAGAATTTTCCACTTTTAAAATACTCCACACATAGTAAATTAATGCATGATTTTCTTGTTAAAATCAGCATTGCCTAAAATGATCTGTAACTGAACAGGAGCAATAGCAAAGGTGTGAACTACTTCAGGGAAGTGTTAACTTCAGAGCCCAAATGAGAACATTTAAATGCTAAAATTTTTCAGCAACAGCAAACAGATATTTCTGCAAAATATCATTTATTTCATGTTTTCCAAACTGCTTCTTCTATGTACATTTGCTTCTTCATTCTTCAAACTTGGACTTTCCTGCCACTTTACCAATTTTCTGTGCCCATTCATCCTTGAAATATTTCAGTTTTACTTCTCAATTTCTCCTCCTCTGCAGTAATTGCAATGAAGATGGGTGTATGGTTCTGCTCTAAAAAATGAATTCAGTATTAGTGACATGTACCAGGCTAATGACACTGCAAACTGAAGGCCATTGTTTTAATCACAGTAACCCAGGCACCAAACAACATTATCTCACAGTTGCCTGAACAACTATTCTCAGTTCTATTCTGAAAGAAGGGACAATAATTAAACCTTTGGCTTAAAACATAATTTGTGTTAATTTTTAAAACGACTGTGCATGATATAGGTTTCTGCTTGAAAAGACATATTGTATTGATGATGCCAATCAAATAGCCATTAGATGCTATTGAATTTGAATGGCTCACTAAGGCAGACACCTGCCTACTAATTTTAAGTTCCAATTAAGTTTGTGATTGCATAGAAATTAACTCTCAGAAAGAGATAAACACATATTTCAAAGGTAACTTGGATGATTCTAATGTCATTGTAAACAAATATTTTATTCCACGGGGCATATACATTTCTAGTAATGTGTCTTCTAAAATATGAAGGAATTAAAACTCCTCTCTCCCTTCATAAGCATATATAACAACTACGTACAAACTGCTAACTCCAGAACAAGTTTCCTACTGTCTAAAACAACATCCTATCCCCACAAACATCAACTGATAGTGGTTTTGTGGGGCTAAGACAACAAAAATAGACTAAGATGCAGGATGACTAGATTTACTAAAGTAAGATATAGATATAGGGTAGAGTAGATAATCACAAAGGTCTCATACTCATCTAATAGTTTCCAACTGAAATAGGCATGGTCATTTGAAGCTAAAGCAAAGCCCTATGGAAATGTAGAGAAATCTAAAGAGTCTGTCTCAATGAATTTTTTAAAAGAGTATGACTTCTTTTGGGTAGTTAGAATCTTTCTCAATATTACTATTTGATGTAGCCTTAAACAATTTCTAAAATGTAATCCCATCACATAACTTCACCCCACCATTGGGACTTATTTACTTTAATGGATTTTGCTCATCAAGATTCCCCTTAAACAGCAAATAACCTTTAGGATACTCAATAATTTATGTTTTTTATTAGCTAATATAAGAACCCAGGTGGGTTTATTGCTTAAAACTGTGGGGGGATAGGACATAAACAAAAGACATGGGGCTTAAACCTTGTCTTTGAGAAAGGGAAGGGGGATCAGAAAAGGAAAGAACAATTCCTAACTGCTAACTTAAGGATTTAGGAGACTAACTAGGTTACAGTTAATCAGCAATGTGATTAGGAAATGACAAATTCTAATTATGAGAGGTAAAAATGAATTAGAAGGATTTCATTTAAAAAAAAAGCTAGAGAGTGAAGCTTGATAACATCTTCAAATATTAGAATGACTATCAGGGGATCAAAAGATTAAAATCTAAGGTCATAACCAGCACAAATGAATAGAAATTACATGAAGTAAATTACAATTAAATATCAGCATAAACTTCTTAATACTTATAACTGTATAGTTAAAAAATCATGTGTCTACAGAAGTAATAGTTTCTTCATCTTTGGAATTTAAGTAGTGTTTAAACAGCCATTGCCAGAAAAATATGCAATGTTCTTGCCTAAAATGAGCATTTAGGCATTTGGTAAAAAGTTTTCCACAAAATGTTAATTCCAAAGGTTATTAATTGTTACCTCTAAAGGGTAAAGGATTCTATTGTCAAATAGGTATGGTAAATACCATTGAAATAAAGTTAATCATGCAACTTTAATGCACATCTTCTCCCAATCTTCAGTATAATAATGCACTATTCAAATTCCCAGTGGGAAATAGTCAGTGCTTATTAAACATGGAAGACCATGAAATCCCTTTTGCATTAATGTTCATATGGTATGATGCCTTTGGGAAGTGTAATCTATTTCACAAATTAGAAAATATCTTATGTTCTTTCAGACTTTAATCTGGTTCAAACTATTAATAGGCCCTGTTGAAGTATGATGTGGTAATTATGATTTAAATATGAAATATTTCTAAGCCATACCACTTTTTCCTTAAATCACACCTCATAGATAAATGCCCAGCTTACCTATATGAAAGATTGACTTCATATCTTTAGAAAGTTAATATTTAGCAATCTTTATTGGAAAAGTTATGGCAATACTATAAATATACATGATACTTTTTAAGAACTCAATATGAATCATGGCTGTTAATTCTTAGAATAAATATATGAGTGTGTATTATTATTGTCATTTTACAAATGAGAAAACTGAGTATCAGATAATTGAAATAACTTGTCCAAGGCTATAAACTTAAAAAATGAGTAGGACTCAGTGTTTTTTTTTCTTCAGAGTCTTTGTCCTAAAATTCTTACTACTTTATTATTAAATAAAATATGTGTGATTTTTTTCAGCAAGCTTTTAAGGAAAGATCTTTAAAAATAGAATAGGCCATGAGTCATCTTAATGATTCAAATACTTTCTTATATGAAAATACCAGGGTGGATAAATTATCTCTGGAACTTCTTTTTGGCTTTGTGATAGTAGATATAAATTGAAAAATAATTGTCATACAATAAAGAAATTTGCACACTGTTATTAGATAAAAAGGTTTCACAGTCACTTGTTATAAACTTCTGTGAAAAACAGGATTGATTTTTATCAGTCTGAAATTTTTCAGTGGAAACAGTCATTGCTTAACACAGAAGAATGAAAATTGCTAAATGCCATTGCTAAATGCAATTTACATCCTATATGAATGTAGGAGACAAATTTTAACTACTTTTCCTGGAAAAGATACATGTGATGAACATTAAAAGAAAAGATACAAGGTCTTTTCTGAGACTTAATAAGTTTTTAAGCCAGTAACACCACCAATTTGCTAAGAAAATTAAGCTTTAAATTCAAGGCTATGAGGGAAAGTCTAGCATTACCATACGTATGTCAAGATGGTTTTTAATTCTTTGGATTGAGTATTTTAATTTTTTGAAAGTGCCAACTTTGTTAGGAGATGATAAACTAAATTAGTAGTTACTGCAAGAAAAAAAAAGATTGCATTTTCCCATTCATGGACATGGTTGAACATTAAATCTGCATTAATTATAGAGCCATGAAATATGTAGTTTCAGTTTTTTTTTTCTATTGTGAAAAATAGTAAAAATATAAAATATAAGCAGAAAAATTCTATCCTCAATAGTATGAAGCAAGAATAAATCAGAGATAAATAGTCTAGACCTAGTCTTGTCCATTTTTCAGACTTTTGCTTTTCTGCTGACAGGTATATAATGTAAACCTTATTCTGAATCCACATATGAATGAGCTTTCAGGACTTATTAGATCAACTCAAGTTGTCTTTTCCAAAAAAAAAAAAAAGTTACACTGTCCATGATTCTTAATTGCTAAGATGGTCAGAATCCATAGACAAAAAGACCACTAAATTCATCTATGGCTATCTAATTTTCTTTGGTTTTCCTTTATTTTATTGAGGAAGAGTTTGCATTGGCTCATAAATATGACTTTCAGACAATGTAAAGCTCAGTGACTTTGGTTTATCTAAGATGTCCTGGTAAGACACTCATGGCTGAAGCATTAAAGCCCATTATGTTGTTTGCTTCTATCACTGTAGTCTGTGGAGTTCTGAGGGAATGTCATATGCTTTGTGAACATTCTGAAATGAATGATGCCTAGTTAACTAGTGAGTAGACCTCTAAAGTATTGATTTTGTCTGCTGTCTTTTCCTTGATTTCTTTGTTTTTCATCTCAAAAATAGAAGCAAACAAACTGGAAGAGTAGAAAAAAATTGAAGGAAAAAATTCTGTCTCTCCTCCCTAATATATGTATATGGAAACATTTAATTTTCCCATAATTCTGTAAAGTTATACAAAAATTTACTAGTCAATTATATTGCTGAAGACTCAGATAACGTCTCTCACCCTGCATTGTTCACATTTAGTAAGAATTGGATATTTTCTTTTCCAAAATCTGCAATTTGATTAGAGAAATCAGTTCTTTATTTTGATGAACAAATTTTTTTCATATATGACACATATTAAAAATAGTACTTTAGTATTTTCCTTGTCACAATTAGCTACTGATAATGCATGTTCTATAAATATATGTCCTATGAATATATTAAGGATTGTGGGTAGAGATAATAATATCTTCATGGAACAAGAATAAGATTTTCTCCAACTTTAAATTTAAAAAAAAACTGTTGAACAAAAATTTAGAAAAAATACAAAGGTTGGCCAAATTTTATACCATCTGGAAACTACAGTCATTCTCTGGATATTTAGAATGATGCAGTAGATCCCAGTTGCTGGATACATGCCAGTAGTCACAAGGAACAGCTGATAATAGGTGAGTCTATTTCTACCCAGTTCTTCAGCATGTTTATGGGAGTCATTTAAGGTTTGAGATAATATCTTTTGTTTCTGTCCTTCTTCCTTCCTCCTTCCTCCCTTCCACTCTTCCTCCCTTCCTTCTTTCTTTCCTTCCCTCCTTCAATGATGATTGCTATTTTATTGCTAGGCTCTATGCTAAGATATGGGATTCAGTGGACAGTGCAATAATGTAGTAGTTCCCTTCATAGAGCTTAAAGTCAAAGGGGGAGATAGTAAACTATCAAAATTGTATACAAATAAATTTAAATATGAAATTTTGTATATTGTGTATTATGACAAGTATGAAGCCAATGGCCAAAGATTTTAAAATCAATTAATAGTGGTAGGGAGTATAACTACAGCATTAAATAACATAGTAAAGGAAAGATTCTCTGAGAAAGTAGCACTTAATGATATTTGAAGAATGAAGAGGAGACATCCCTGAAAAAGAATGTGTTTAAGGGAGAGAATAATTCACTCAAGAGACTAGCATAAATAGTTAGACTCTGCATGTGAAAGACAGGCCTTGTGGACAAATGGTATTGAGTAAGCGCAAGAGTCATTTGCCTTGAAGTTAGAGAAATAAGCATAGGCTGTATCAGACAGGTCTTACAATCTACATTAAGCACTTTGAATTCTTGTCTAAGTGTGATGGAGAAACATTGAAAATGCTAAGTGAAGGGATTATAAGCTGAATTGTGTATTTACAAAATATCTCTGTAATTTGTACGGAAATATAGCAAGCAAGAAAGAGGTAGATAAATTAGTGGTCTATTAAAATTATTCAGGTTAGTGTGGGTGATGGGGCAGACTAGTGCAAAAGAGAAGTAGGAAACTGGAAAGAATGTAAGTTTGATTTTTGAGGCAATTTTGCAGAATTAGTGATGATATGGAGTTCTCTGAGATGTAATGAGGAGAATCTAGTGTTATTCCTCAATTTTCAGTTTAAATGACTCAGCAAATAGTAATACCATTCACTGAAATGTGAATGCCTGGTGCTTGGGGGGAGGGAAGGAGAGGGGAAAGGTGACAGTTTGTTATTGCATATGTTACATTTAAAAGTAGATTTTGTTTGCTTTTCTACACATTAAATGTGAATGAAAAATATTATCTGTGTTTGGAGACCTTCAAGATGGCTGAAGAGTAAGATGTGGAGATCACCATCCTCCCCACAAATACATCAGAAATACATCTACATGTGGAACAACTCCTACAGAACACCTACTGAATGCTGGCAGAAGACCTCCCAAAAGGCAAGAAACTCCCCATGTACCTGGGTAGGGCAAAAGAAAAAAAGGAAAAACAGAGACAAAAGAATAGGGATGGGACCTAAACCAGTGGGAGAGAGCTGTGAAGGAGGAAAGGTTTCCACACACTAGGAAGCCCCTTCACGGGCGCAGACTGCGGGTGGCAGAGTGGGGAAGCTTCGGAGCCATGGAGGAGAACGCAGCCACAGGGGTGCGGAGGGAAAAGCGGAGAGATTCCCACAGAGAGGATGGGTGCCGACCAGCACTCACCAGCCTAAGAGGCTTGTCTGCTCACCTGCCAGCCAGGATAGGTGGGGGCTGGGATCTGAGGCTCGGGCTTCAGAGGTCACATCCCAGAGAGAGGACTGGGGATGGATGTGTGAACAGAGCCTGAAGGGGGCTAGTGTGCCACAGATAGCCAGGAAGAAGTCTAGGAAAATGTCTGGACCTGCCAAAGAGGCAAGAGACCATTGTTTTGGGGTGAAGGAGGAGAGGGGATTCAGAGCACCACCTAAATGAGCTCCAGAGACAAGCGCGAGCCACAACTATCAGCACAGAAACGGGCATGAAATGCTAAGGCTGCTTTTGCAGCCACAAAGAACCCTGTGTGCAAGCACAGGTCACTATCCACACCTCCTCTTCCGGGACCCTGTGCACCCCACCACTGCCAGGGTCCCGTGATCCAGGGACAATTCCCCGGGAGAACACACGGCATGCCTCAGGCTGGTGCAACGTCACTCTGGCCTCTGCTGTCAAACACTCACCCTGCATTCCATAACCCTCCCTTCCCCTGGCCTGAGTGAGCCAGAGCCCCCTAATCAAAGGCTACTTTAACCCTGACCTGTCTGAGCAAAGAACAGACACCCTCAGGTGACCTACATGCAGAGGTGGGGCCAAGTCCAAAGCTGAATCTCAGGAGCTCTGCGAACAAAGAAGAGAAAGGGAAATCTCTCCCAGCAGCCTCAGGAGCAGTGGATTAAATCTCCACAATCAAGTTGCTGTACCCTGCATCTGTGGAATACCTGTATAGACAACAAATTATCCCAAATTGAGGTGGTGCACTTTGGAAGCAGCAGTGTATTTATATTTTTTCCTTTTTCTCTTTTTGTGAGTGTGTATGTGTATGCTTCTTTGTATGATTTTGTCTGAATAGTTTTGCTTTTACCATTTGTCCTAGGGTTTTCTCTGTCCATTTGTTTGTTTTGTTTTTTTTTTTTAGTATACATTTTAGAACTGGTTATCATCGGTGGATTAGGTTTTTGGTTTGGTTGCTCTCTTCTTTCTTCCTTCCTTTTCCTTTTATTATTACTTTTTAATTTTTTACTATTAATAATAATTTTTTATTTTAATAATTTTATTTTATGTTTTTCCTTTCTTTCTTTTTCTCTCACTTTTCTTCTGAGCCATGTGGCTGACAGGGTCTTGGTGCGCTGCCCAGGTGTCAGGCCTGTTCCTGTAAGGGGGGAGAGCTGAGTTCAGGACATTGGTCCACCAGACACCTCCCAGCTCCATGTAATATCAAATGGTAAAAGATCTCCAATAGATCTCCATTTCAAAGCTAAGACTCAGGGCCACACAATGACCAGCAAGCTACAGTGCTGCACACCCTATGCCAAACAACTAGTGAAACAGGAACACAGCCCACCCTTTAGCAGAGGGGCTGCCTAAAATCATAATAAGTCCACAGACACCCCAAAACACACCACTGGATGTGGTACTGCCACCAGAAAGACAAGATCAAGCTTCATCCACCTGA
The DNA here is from genome assembly GCF_059928025.1 of Delphinapterus leucas. Classification (NCBI taxonomy): domain Eukaryota; kingdom Metazoa; phylum Chordata; class Mammalia; order Artiodactyla; family Monodontidae; genus Delphinapterus; species Delphinapterus leucas. The sequence continues at coordinate 39,615,749 of NC_143146.1, read as the reverse complement.
ACACAAGCACAAGACACTTCAGCAGGAAGCATACATAACCCATTGAAGCAACCTTTCCCACTGGGGGCAGACACCAAAAAAAACGGGAACTATGAACCTGCAAACTGCAAACATGAGGCCCCAAACACAGTAAGTTAAGCAAAATGAGAAGACAGAAGAAACACACAGCAGGTGAAGGAGCAAGGTAAAAAACCACCAGACCAAACCAATGAAGAGGAAATAGGCAGTCTACCTAAAAAGGAATTCAGAGTAATGATAGTAAAGCTGATCCAAAATCTTGGAAATAGAATGGAGAAAATACAAGAAACATTTAACAAGAAACCAGAAGAACTAAATAGCAAACAAACAATAATGAAAAACACAATAAATAAAATAAAAAATTCTCTAGAAGAAATCAGTAGCAGAATAACTGAGGCAAAAGAACGGATAAGTGATCTGGAATATAAAATAGTCGAAATATCTATCACAGAATAGAATAAAGAAAAAAGAGTGAAAAAAATTAAGAACAGTCTCAGAGACCTCTGGGACAACATTAAATGCACCAGCGTTCGAATTATAGGGGTCCCAGAAGAAGAGAGAAAGAAAGGGACTGAGAAAATACTTGAAGAGATTATAGTTGAAAACTTCCCTAATACAGGAAAGGAAATAATCAATCAAGTACAGGAAGTGCAGAGAGTCCCATTAAGGATAAATCCAAGGAGAAACACACCAAGATGCATATAAATCAAACTATCAAAAATTAAATACAAAGAAAAAATATTAAAAGCAGCAAGAGAAAAACAACAAATAACACACAAGGGAATCCCCATAAGGTTAACAGCTGATCTTTCAGCAGAAACTCTGCAAGCCAGAATGGAGTGGCAGGACATATTTGAAGTGATGAAAGGGAAAAATCTACAACTAATACTACTCTACCCAGCAAGGATATCATTCAGATTTGACGGAGAAATTAAAATCTGTACAGACAAGTAAAAGCTAAGAGAATTCAGCACCACCAAACCCATTTTACAACAAATGCTAAAGGAATTTCTCTAGGCAGAAAACACAAGAGAAGGAAAAGACCTACAATAGCAAATCCAAAACAATTAAGAAAATGGTAATAGGAACATACATAATGATAATTACCTTAAATGTAAGTGGATGAAATGCTCCAACTAAAAGACATAAACTGGCTGAATGGATACAAAAATAAGACCCATATATATGTTGTCCACAAGAGACCAACTTCAGACCTAGGGACACATACATACTGAAAGTGAGGGGATGGAAAAAGATATTCCATGCAAAGGGAAATCAAAAGAAAGCTGGAGTAGCAATTCTCATATCAGGCAAAATAGACTTTAAAAGAAAGACTATTACAAGATGCAAAGAAGGACACTACACAATGATCAAGGGATTAATCCAAGAAGGTATAACAATTGTAAATATTTATGCACCCAACATAGGAGCACCTCAATACATAAGGCAAATGCTAACAGCCATAAAAGAGGAAATCGACAGCAACACAATCATAATAGAGGACTTTGTCACCCCACTTTCACCAATGGATGGATCATCCAAAATTAAAATAAATAAGGAAACCAAAGCTTTAAAAGATATGGTAAACAATAACATATTGTTATGTTATTAATATATTGATATTTATAAGACATTGATATTTATAGGACATTCCATCCAAAAACAACAGAATATACTTTCTTCTTATGTGCTCATGGAACATTCTCCAGGATAGATCATATCTTGGGTCAAAAATCAAGACTTGGTAAATTTAAGAAAATTGAAATCATATCAGGTATGTTTTCCAACCACAACACTTTGAGACTAGATATCAGTTACAGGAACAAATCTGTAAAAAATACAAACACATGGAGACTAAACAATACACTACTTAGTAACCAAGTGATCACTGAAGAAATCGAAGAGGAAATTAAAAATACCTAGAAACAAATGACAATGAAAACATAACAACCCATATCTATGGGATGCAGCAAAATCAGTTCTAAGAGGGAAGTTTATAGAAATGAAATCCTACCTCAACAAACAAGAAACATCTCCAATAAGCAACGTAACCTAACACCTAAAGCAATTAGAGAAAAAGAACAAAAAATAAACCAAAGTTAGCAGAAGGAACAAAATCATAAACAGCACATCAGAAATAAATGAAAAACTAATGAAGGAAACAATAACAAAGATCAATAAGACAAAAGCTGGTTCTTTGAGAAGGTAAACAAAATTGATAAACCACTAGCCAGACTAATCAAGAAAAAAAGGAAGAAGACTCAAATAAATAGAATTAGAAATGAAAGAGCAGAAGTAATAACTGACACCGCTGAAACACAAAGGATAATGAGACAATACTACAAGCCACTATATGCCAATAAAATGAACAACCTGGAATAAATGGACAAATTCTTAGAAAAGCACAACCTTCCAAGATTGAACCAGGAAGAAATAGGAAATATAAACAGACCAATCACAAGAAGTGAAATTGAGGCTGGATTAAAAATCTGCCAACAAACAGAAGACTAGGACCAGATGTCTTCACAGGTGAATTCTAACAAACATTTAGAGAAGAGCTAACACCTGTCCTTTTCAAACTCTTCCAAAAAAGAGCAGAGGGAGGAATACTCCCAAATTAATGCTACAAGGCCACAATGATGCTGATATATTAACCAGACAAAGAAGTCACAAAGAAAGAAACTACAGGCCAATATCACTGATGAAAATAGATACAAAATTCATCAACAACAAACTAGCAAACAGAATCCAACAGCACATTAAAAGGATCATACACCATGATCAAGTGAGGTTTATTCCCAGAATGCAAGAATTCTTTAATATATGCAAATCAATCCATGTGATACACCATATTAACAATTTGGAGGAGAAAAACCTTATCATCATCTCAATACATGCAGAAAAAGCTTTCAACAATATTCAACACCCATTTATGATAAAAACCCTCCAGAAAGTAGGTAAAGAGGGGACTTACCTCAACATTATAAAGGTCATATATGACAAAACCACAGCCAATATCATTCTCAATGGTGAAAAACTGAAACCATTTCCACTAAGATAAGGAACAAGAGAAGGTTGCCCACTCTCACCACTATTATTCAAAATAGTTTTGGAAGTTTCAGCTACAGCAATCAGAGAAGAAAAAGGAATAAAAGGAATCCCAATCAGAAAAGATGAAGTGAAGCTCTCACTCTTTGCAGATGACATGATACTACACATAGAGAATCCTAAAGATGCTACCAGAAAACTAATAGAGCTAATCAATGAATTTGGTAAAGTAGCAGGATATGAAATAAATGCACAGAAACCTCTTGCATTCCTATACATTAATGATGAAAAATCTGAAAGAGAAATTAAGGAAACACTCCCATTTACCATTGCAACAAAATGAATAAAATACCTAGGAATAAACCTACCTAAGGAGACAAATGATGTGTATGCAGAAAACTATAAGACACTGACAAAAAAAATTAAAGGTGATACAAACAGATGGAGAGATATACTAAGTTTTTGGATTGGAAGAATCAACATTGTGAAAATGACTATACTATACAAAGCTATCTACAGATTCAATGCAATCCCTATCAAACTACCAATGACGTTTTTCACAGAACTAGAACAAAAAATTTCACAATTTGTATGGAAACACAAGAGACCCCAAATAGCCAAAGCAATCTTGAGAAAGAAAAATGGAGCTGGAGGAATCAGGCTCCCAGGCTTCAGACTATACTACAAAGCTACAGTAATCAAGACAGTATGGTACTGGCACAAAAACAGAAATATAGATCAATGGAACAGGATGGAAAGCCCAGAGATAAACCCATGCATGTATGGCCACCTTATTTTGGATAAAGGAAGCTAGTATATACAGTGAAGACAAGGCATCCTCTTCAATAAGTGGTGCTGAGACAACTGGATAGCTACATGTAAAAGAATGAAATTAGAACACTCTCTAACACCATACACAGAAATAAACTGAAAATTGATTAAAGACCTATACATAAGGCCAGACACTATAAAACTCTTAGAGGAAAGCATAGGCAGAACACTCTATGACTTAAATCACAAGATCCTTTTTGTCCCACCTTCTAGAGAAATGGAAATAAAAATAAACAAACGGGACCTAATGAAACTTAAAACCTTTTCCACAGCAAAGGAAACCGTAACCAAGATGAAAAGACAACCCTCAGAATGGGAGAAAATATTTGCAAATGAAGCAACTGACAAAAGATTGATCTCCAATATTTACAAGCAGCTCATGCAGCTCGATATGAAAAAAATGTAGAACCCAATTCAAAAATGGGCAGAAGACCTAAATAGACATTTCTCCAAAGAAGATATACAGATTGCCAACAAACGCATGAAAGAATGCTCAACATCATTAATCATTAGAGAAATGCAAGTCAAAACTACAATGAGGTATCACCTCACACCAGTCAGAATGGCCATTATCAAAAAATCTACAAACAATAAATGCTGGAGTGGGTGTGGAGAAAAGAGAACCCTCTTGCACTGTTGGTAGGAATGTAAATTGATATAGCCACTATGGAGAACAGTATGGAAGTTCCTTAATAAACTAAAAATAGAACTACCATATGACCCAGCAATCCCTCTACTGGACATATGCCCTGATAAAACCATAATCCAAAAGGAGACATGTACCACAATGTTCATTGAAGCTCTCTTTGAAATAGCCAGGATATGGAGGCAACCTAAGTGTCCATCAGATGAATGGATAATGAAGACGTGGCACATACATACAATGGAATATCACTCAGCCATAAAAAGAAATGAAACTGAGTTATTTGTAGTGAGGTGGATGGACCTAGAGTCTGTCTTGGAGAGTGAAGTAAGTCAGAAATAGAAAAACAAACACCATATGCTAACACATGTATATGGAATCTAAAAAAACAAATAAACAAAAAAACGTTATTAAGAACCTAGGGCAGGACGGGAATAGAGATGCAGATGTGGAGAATGGATTTGAGGACACAGGGAGGGGGTAAGGTAAGGTGGGATGAGGTGAGAGAGTGGCATGGACTTATATACACTACAAAGTGTACAATCTATAGCTAGTGGTAGGCAGCAGCATAGCACAGGGAGATGAGCTCAGTGCTTTGTGACCCCCCTAGAGCGGTGGGATGGGGGGGTGTGAGGGACACACAAGAGGGAAGAGATATGGGGACATATGTGTATGTATAGCTGGTTCACTTTGTTGTAGGGCAGAAATTAGCACACCTTGTGGAGCAATTATACTCCAATAAAGATGTTAAAAAGAAGAAAGAAAGAAAGAGAGAAAGGAAGGAAGGAAGGAAAGAAAAAAGAAAGAAAGAAAAAGAAAGAAAGAAAGAAAGAAAGAAAGGAAGGAAGGAAGAAAGAAAGAAAGAAAGGGAAAGAAAAACAATACATTTTGAAAAATAAATAAATAAAAAAAAGCCCCCCCCCCAAAAAATATTTTTTTTTCTGCCATATCAATAAACAAAGAATGTTGCAGCCATCAAGCCATCATATAACAGCAGCCCTGATGGTGAGCCCTGAGGGAACTCAGGATGAGAAAACACAGGATAGTGACCCCAGATAGCTGAGGTGTATATCAAAGGGATGATTTCAGTGAGCCCAGACTCTTGCAACTTCCTGTACATAGAAAAGCACTAAATGCCTTAACTTGAAATACCTGGTTTTCTTTAATTAACAGTGATCTTTAGACGTTCCTACTACCTTGTCTTTGTTGCAAAACTTCTATATAACCCGGCTCCCCCCTGCCCCTGCCCTTGCCTCTTGGGAACAGTCCCTTAGAGTTATCTGAGAGTCGTGTCTCCCAGGCTTGAAGTCCTTAGATTGTCCGCCAAATAAAACATAAGTCTCAACTTTTAGGTTGTGTATTTTTTCAGTTGACACTTGCAATGATGATGTAAAATTGAATGGAATTTAATCTTGAGGAGAGAATAGGTCACTCTATTAGTTTCCTAGGACTGCTGTAACAAAGTACAACAAAATGAGTGACTTAAAACAATAAAAATTGTTTTCTCATGGTGTTGGAGGTTTAATAAATCAAGGTGTCTGCAGGGTCATGCTCCCTCTGAAGTCTCTAAGGGGAGACATTTTGCTTTTTTTCTTGCAGCTTCTGTAAGGACTAGGTGTTCTTTGGGTGGCAGTATAACTATTATCTAGGTCCCCATATTTATATGGCCATCTTCCCTCTGTGGCTCCGTATCTTCACATGATGTCTGCTTTTTGTGTATATCTCTCACTTCTTCTTATAAGGACACTGATTATATTTGATGAAAGTCCCAGATTATTCCAGTATGATCTCATCTTAACTAATTACATCTGTGATGACATTATTTCCAAATGAGGTAACATTCTGAGGTATTAGGGATCAGGACTCCAACATATCTTTTTGTGGAACACAATTCAGCCCATAACTGTCACCTATAAAGAGAGTGTAGAGAAAGAAGAAACAAACTTAGCAATGAACACCTGAGGAATTTCAGCACTTAGATTTCTTGTGGTGAAGGCCCTGATGGAAGGTCTGGAGTGTTAGTTAGGAGGAAGTCAGGCATGTATTTCCACCACATTAAGTGAAGAGAGTAATTAAGGCAGGAGTGGTAAAAAGCATTCAATTCTATTATGAGGAGTAAGATGAAGGCAGAAAATGGCTAAGTTCATCAATGAGCAATGGAATTGCTGATGTTTGTAATGATAATCCTGGCCATAAGTAAAACATTAAATTATGTCAAGTCAGCATTACTCAACAAAGCAAGAATATGTTAAGTGTCTTTTAGAAAGATTTACATTGAAGTTAGTACTAATATTATTATGTAATTTAGGTGTTGATGTTCTCTGGAAATTCTATGGTGAATAACAACTAATTTCCAAGATTAAAAGGATTCTGCATGGCTAATTAGTCTCATGTTCTCTATGCATGTTCTCTTTGTATATGATGAAATAGTGGAACATTCCTTTCAGCTCACTGTGGAAGAAAATATATTTGGACTTTTTACACTGAACAAAAATAAATTTTACCCCATAAGTGACATGAATGCAGAAAATAAAACCAACAAAAATTTGAAAATATAGAATCTGAGGGATTTTAAAAATATTGGAAAGCTAAAAGTTATAGAAGAATATATAACAATATTTGGTTATATATATACATATATATTCAAAATATTGCAAGATATATCATAAGCCAAGTCAAGAAAACTAATTTAAAAATTATTTCTAATGCTAACATTTATAATAAATGACTCTCTTATATATTAATTTTACAAACACCAAAAATGAAAAATCTACAGTAGGAGTGGAGTAAGAGAAAGAAAAACATTGAAAACAAATGTGTATATGGTAAAAATAACACTATGCTTTCTTATTTAAGTAAAAGTACATGTGTGTATGTATATATGCACAGCATATATATCTGTGTAAAGAGATGCATACAATTATAGTCTCTCAATGGAGTTTATTTTAAGGAGGTGAGAGTTTAGGTGATATTTATTTCCTTTCACGTACTAATTTTTGTAAATTTAATATAATGCAAAGAAAAGCAACAAATACCTTCTCATGAATAAATGAGTGGACTCAGCTTTCCTCGATATTTTTGGTTCTCTACAATTCTATCGTGTACATTTTTAATGATTTACTGAATGGATGTTTATGACTGTCTTCTCTGAGTAAAGAATTAGGAATGAAAACTATATTCATGCCCTCATAGGACTGGTATTTTACTGGATTAAATCTCAAAATAAGTGCATTCTTTTAATATTTTTTTAAACATTTTACTTTACAAGCACTGTAACACAGGCCAAGAATTTTATATATTAAGATTTTTTTGTATCTCTTGTTCCTTTTTCCTGTTCTTAAATATCTCAGCTCTAGATAATTTTTACCCTGGACTGCTTATCTTGCCTAGTCTTAAAATTAATGAACAAGAGTTGGCTAAAGAGGTCAGAGTAGTAATAAAAAATAACTTTCATAAAAATGTGAATAAAATATGGAAATCACAAGAATATATGTACTTAAACATGTGAATTTTCATTTTATTAAAAAAGCACCCTCATGTTTCTCATGATAATGCATAAAGGTGATGCAGTTCAGTAATGGTAAGATGTAATTCATTATGAGACAGGTAAATGCAATGTATTAGTGAGCCCAAGGCTAATCATATTAATTTGTGTGCCATTGTTTAGGAGAGAAAAAGGTCAAATTAATCCCATAAGCAAATTGGGAAATATTCCTAATCCTCCAAAACTTTCGAATGAAGAAACAACATTACAGTCTCTATATTACACTCAATGAAATAAGTAGAAAATAATGAAAATCTAGGGAAATGTAGGTTCATATTTATCCAGTATTGTTCTGAAATACTCCACAAGAAAATTTCTAGAACTGAGGAAGCGGAAAATATTCTCCCATCATTTTCCTGTACTCTCTCCATAAAGCTGATTTGAAGGAGGAATTGCTCAGTTAATAGTTTCTATAGAAGCAGTTTAACCAGTTTCCTAGGGAGCATAGTTGCTTAGGAAACTCAAATATATTAGAGCACAGACGCTATGATAAGACACCTGCTGGTGCCCTTTTTCATTTTTTACCAGCTTCTTCTCACTCTCCTGGCTGTGCTCTCATATGGCAGAAATGCAGAGTTGGAAAACCAGTGTGGTTCTTGGCACGCGGTGGGGTTCGTATAATTGCTTACAGGCTTACCATAAAAACCACCTTTGGTAGACAAGTTGTTTTTGAGGGCAGATTGGGCAACATTTTCCTACCCTGCAAGCACATTCCATTGGCCAATGGGATAATCTCTGAGGATTTACTATAATCATATTCTCTGAAAACCCTGGCACATTAAGAAATGGTAATTGAATTTCATGAGAGCTATTTTCAAAATCTGCCCAGTTAAGAAAAAAAACAAGGACATAGTTATACAAGACACATTCTAAACCTTAGGCTGGTTTCCTGAAAATAGCAGTGATGTTTTCCCTTTGAAATGCTTAATGATATACAAAAATAGAGTACATGTTATAGAATCACTCTGGGATTTTTTAATCAATGAATAATTCTGGTATTAATGAACTGTTTCTGTTTTTTATCGAAAATAAAAGTTGTATGAATGTTAAATTTTATGCCTGTTTTTCTACCTACTATCTATCTAAACTGGTTTTGTAATGCTTTTGAAATTGGACCACTCATTTTCAGTTGATATCCTTTAAAAATGTGAAATGATCATGGCAACGTGGGAACAAGTGCTGCAAATGTGACTTGGGGTCTCAGCACACCAGGCTGCCACATTTCACAGCTGTTTGGTAGACATGAGGAACTAAGCTACAGGACCCATGCCAGTGGGCTGGGAACCCCTAGATGACACAGCCTTATAAAAAGAGAAAAATAAAATAAAATTTGCAATTAACCGACAGCAATCCCTGAGGTTTGAGGTTCAGCATTATTCCCTGCCATCTGCATTCTCTCTGTGAAACTCTTAGAGAGAGGTCATCACGACTTTTTCTCAAACATGTTTCATAACAGATTATGGTAAAGCTACTCATATTTTAACAGTCCTAGATATTCAGAGGGAGAGAGAGAGAGAAGAGAGAAGAATTTCCTAAAACCTAATTCAAGTTACCCCAGAGTTAAAGTGAGCTTTAAATTGTTTTATAAATGTTTAATTTCCCAATTAACTTTGTGTGTGTGTTTTGTGTGTGTGTGTGTGTGTGTGTGTGTGTGTGTGTGTGATACGCGGGCCTCTCACTGTCGTGGCCTCTCCCGTTGCAGAGTACAGGCTCTGGACGCGCAGGCTCAGCAGCCATGGCTCACGGGCCCAGCCGCTCCGTGGCATGTGGGATCTTCCTGGACCGGGGCACGAACCCGTGTCCCCTGCATCATCAGGCGGACTCTCAACCACTGCACCACGCGGAAAGCCCCCACTTTGTGTGCTTTGATGGTGAATGGAACCCTGAGACTCTATTGTTCAGACACTACCTACCTGCTTAGGGTCAAGATCATACTTCTGTTTTTCATCTTCCTTCTGTGTCAAGGTTTCCTTGGGCATAAAAGAGATAAATGCCAAATATTTTTATCCACAAATAACAGTCAATGGCATGATCTTCTAAAAAGAATCCTCTAATTTGGGCACCCCTCCGTGATCCCTGGCTCTCCAAATTGGAATGAACTCCCAGCCTCACTGCAGCTCATGCTCCATCTTGGACTTCTAGGAACATATGCCTGTTAGTGACCTGTTAATTGCTGGGCTGGTCTTTCTGGAGTAAAGATAAATAGCACAAACTGTCCCTTCTCTAAGACAGCAGCTCAGAGATCCAAAATTCTTCTCTTGCTTCTTCTACTTTTTTTTTTAGTTGCAGTCAATATTTACTAGGCACTAACTTTGTGCTTAATTGTGCCAGGTACTGTATATCTATAACTATATCTATAGATATAGATATAGAATTAGACAGATAGATAAAAATATGACTCACCATCTTTGTGGAACTCACTTTCTCCCATCACTAATTGCAGGATCACACCCTCTTGAGGAACACTGGCTATGTCCAGGGCAATCTGTTGATGCTGACCTGATTGTACACCCTGGACCTTCTTGGTTTTTATGGCTGTTTGACAACATCCTTGGGGCCTTTCTTTAAGCAGAAGCAAATAGCTTCTTTTTCATTCTACTCTTGCTGATTATCTTGGTGTCTTCTGTTAAAAGACAAGAAGATCATAGTGGAGGGTTACTATGAATGGGGAAAAAGAGCAAGAGGAAGAAATACCCCAAAGCTTATTAAATCATTTTATATATAACAAATATCTACATGTCTAAACTAACGAAATGACTCTAGGTCTATGGATATTTCCAACAAGGCAATGTAATCTTTTTTTATTTTTGCGGTACGCGGGCCTCTCACTGTTGTGGCCTCTCCCATTGCGGAACACAGGCTCCGGACGCGCAGGCTCAGCGGCCATGGCTCACAGGCCCAGCCACTCCGCGGCATGTGGGATCTTCCCAGACCGGGACACAAACCCGTGTCCCCTGCATCGGCAGGCAGACTCTCAACCACTGCACCACCCGGGAAGCCCAATGTAATAATTTTTATTTATCCTCAAGTTTTCCATTTTCTTTGCAGGATTTCACATTATTTTAAAAAAAATACAATTTTACTTGGTTCAATAAAGATGTATTTTCCACAGAGCAGTCAAAAGGAGCCATTTCAAACTTTTTTTCAGATCCAATGCCCCTGCTCAAAACACCTCAGTGTCCTTCCATCACACCAAGGAAAAGCCTCAAAAGTCATGCAATGGCCTACAAACCCCTCCATGATCTGCCCCCTGATTACCTCCCTCCCCTTTGTATCCAGCACTGGCCTTTGCACTCTTCATCTGTGTGCCCTGCATGCTCCTGTCTTAGATCCTTTTCCTCGTTATTCCCTCTGTCTTGAAAACTTGTCCCCAGATTGTTGATGGCCCATTCCCTCAATTCCTTTAGGACACTAAAAGTGCCTTCTTCTCAGGATGTTCTTTTCTAGCCCCATATCTAAATGTCAGTACTTATCCCTTTTTATTCCTTTACTCTCCTAATCATTTTATTCTTAGCCTGCTTTACAACACTATGTATTATATATCTATTATTTCATTCTGTTTACCAAATAGAGTGTAAGTTCCATGAAACAGAGATTATCTTGTTAACTGTTGCATTCTAAGCCTCTAGAAAACTACTTGGAAAACAGCTGAGCTTAAAAAAAATTAGTGACCTGAATGAAAGAATAAAAGAATGATTGAAAAGGTCTCTATAAGCAACAAGTAGAATATTGTTCATGGTTCTCTTGAGTTGCCTCAGAAAACCTCCTCAGAGCGCCACTTTTCCAGATTCTTCTGGCTGTCTCTTCATGAGAAAAAAACAAAGAACATGCGTTGAAATACTTCTTTCAGTGATGGGTATGCAGCTTTCAGATGACCACTCATTATATTATAAAGGACAGTTTATCAACACTTCTTCTTGAGAACTTAAAAAGAAAACACATATGATTCTATGTCTTATTAATTAATATTGATCTTTTATTGTGAAAAACATGAAATTATGTTAGTCTACGTGTTAGTAGTTTGTGCTATGGGATACGTTCTGCTTTTGTATTTTGTTACATTTTGTAATCAGGTGTTACAGTGAATACAATTTTGCGACGATGATTCAAATACCAAAAGGAACAGGAAAAAATGGTCTCCTGTGTTAGCTTGGGTGTCCTCAAAATAAGGTTGAGACAATGACTTGTGTGCAGATAGTTTGAGAAGCAATGCCAGAGAGTAAGTGGGAAGAACAGAAAGAGTGAGGCAGAGAGGGAAGAAAACCAGTGTAAAGGCACATTATCGATTCCACTGCTGTATGTAACGGATGCTTCTAGGAAGCACAGGAAATGCCTTCCAGGATTGACTACTTAAAGCATTTTTCCAACATTGCTCATGTCCGTTGATCAAAAGTTGCTTACTTCAGAGTGTTTACACCTGTACTGCTGACCTGCCCACACTGTGAGCACTTCCTACTTCTGCCCTACAGAAACCCTGGGAAAGGCCAAGAGGATGTGAGGCTGGAGCATTAGCAATAAAAAGGTGAAAACTCCACCCTGCCCTCCATCCACAAGTTCCCTGCATGAAATTCACTCTGTTACTGAGTCTTCAAGGTCTCTACTGATGACTTACTATGCCAGGGTTAGTGGGATAAGCTACAGTCCTCTTTTCTGAAACAGCTTAAGGCTGTTAGTGATATTTATCATGTCCCTTCTCCACCACCAATTCTAGCTATGCCTCCCCTTCAAGCAGCATTTCATCTGTTCTTGGTTGCTTGTCTGATGGAATCACCCAAAACTTCATCTCCGAGAAGTCTAAGCCTGGAGATCCTTGGCCCTAACTGTGATTGCTGCAAAAGTCCTTTCACCATAGTACTAGGTATATAAGCACCAGGAGAGGCCCAGGTAGATCTCCTGATGTCCACACATACTCCCTGCCCCCAGAGATCCTAGTTCTACTATGTTCCTGAGTAAAAATGTCGTCACCCTTCTACTCCCAAGAACCAGAACATCTAATCCAGCAGAAGCTAGGGTATTGGTCAAGGAAGCATAAATTCCACATAGGTGACAGGCAGTGATGGTGAGAGAAGCCAAACCTACTTGATCTCTGCACTGCATGTTCTAGTTATTGGGTACTAAGTTCCATATTTCAGGAAATCAGTTCAAGGCATACACTGCATCCAGACAGACAACATCTCAACCCTGAGAAGTGTTTTGTCAAAAACATGTTCCTTGGTTGAATCTTTAGTAAAATATTCTGTTATTCTGTTATGCCAGGTGGTTCTGGATAATACTGCATAGGGTAGAATCAGAGGGTCTCATAGTCATGTGCCCATCATAACACTACCTTCTCTGTTAAATCGACATTTTAGACTGAGGTGACGCCACATGTTATAGATGTTGATGTTGGCAAAACCTATGGGCAGGGAAGGCAAGTCAGTACTAACATAAGATTCAATTCTGTTTGGGATGAAATACTACCTTCCAAGTTGGAAGGGCCTGATGTAATTAGCTTGCCATGAAGTGACTGAACATGTCTCCTTAAAGGACAGGACCACTTCATGGTCTCAGCATTGGTCTCTGCAATGAAAATTTCAGACGTTCAAGCATCAGTAGAAGGTAGACCTGCTTTTTGAGAAGAAGCTCAAACCACTGGGCCCATGCATAGTCTCCATCCCTGCTACAAGGAGTTTACTCATGACTTCTTCCATAAGCATAAGTGGTAAAGAGCAGAAGCTGGCTAATGTCCGCTGGTTGGGTCATCCTGTCCACTGATTTTTGAATGTGTCCTTTGTTTCATATCAACATTACTGGGCATTAATTTGAGATTCAAGAATCTTGACTCCTGTAAGTCTATCTGTGCACTATTTCCCAGACCTCTTTGACTCTGAACTTCTAATCTCACTCATCTCATGCCCCTCATCAACTGTCCAGACAACCTGTGTAACCTGATCTCACTTCAGATCTTTCTTCAGGACAAGTGACTGACCAAGTATACTCCCAGTTCTGCTCACAACGAAGAGTCCCCTTGTCATTGACCTTTAGTGCCACTTCTTTTTGTCTTGAATTGTGTCTCCCAAAGATCTGTTGAAGTCCTATTAATGTGACCTTACTTGGAAACTTGGCAGATGTAATCAAGTTAAGATGAGATCATAATGAATTAGGGTGACCTTGATTCAATAAAGGGCATCTTTATAGGAGAAGGGAGAGGGAGATTTGGACACAGAGACACACACAGAGAAAATGTTGTGAGGCAATCAAGGCAGAGATTGGGGTGGTGCAGCTGCAAGACAAGGAACAACAGACTTGTGGTAACCACTAAAAGCTAGGAAGAGGCAAGAAAAGATTCTTCCCTGGAGCCTTGGAGTCAGCCTTCTAGTTTCCAGAACGGTGAGAGAATACATTTCTGTTGTGTTAAGCTGCCCAGCCTGTGGTGCATTTTTATGACAGTCCAAAGAATCAAATAAACTCCTCATTGTCTGTCCTGTGGTGGTTTTACATTTTCATCTTGCATCAAGATCTGAAGCCAGCCCATCTGTGAACTGTGTTTTTGTAAGCCATGTGACCACAGTTGGGAGCTGAGGAAGACACACTAGTAAAACAGAGGCCAGGCTACCTGCCTGTGCAGCTTTCTTGTGTCCTTCAGCTCTGTTCAGACCAGTTCCAGGATGTACTATTTCCAGTACACAATTGATTACTTCTGCAACCACCTGACCTTATGATTTGGTAACCTGACAATATGGGGATGATGTTGGGCTGCTCTGATAAAGTGTCCTTTGCTGTTTTTTGGTCAGGCATTCATCCATATAATAGGAGCTATTTTTCACACAAAAAGTAGTTCTTTGCTGCTGAAGACAGGGCTTTGCTGTAGAACACGAGCATCTGTGCCAGGATACTCTAATTAGGGCTTTCTAGAGACCACATACAGCTTCTCCATCTCACACAGGGGCCTTTAGTATCATCGTGTTCACTGAGTCAGATCCTCAAGCTACAGGGTCTCTTGCACAACAGCTTGGACCTATTTGCAAAGACTTCTCTTTGTCCCTTGAGCTACATTTTACTAATCAGGACAGGTTTTATGCTTTAAAGTCAGGAATTCACTCATTTTCTTGAGCTACATGTCCCTATGTGGTAAGTAGACCTATGAAAAGTTTCATTCCTTGGGCTGACTGAGTTTTCAGGGTCAAATTTCTTTCTCTTATTTTGGAAAATCTGCAAGCATACTGTTATGTGAGTTTAATCAAGCCAAGGCCATCACTGCAGATTTCTCTATTTCTCTCTCACCATTAGTCTGATAACAGGTGTCCCAAAATACTGCTGAGAGAGGAAGGACATTGAGATGATTAGGGTCTCATTTAGCCTTTGATTCTAACTCTGTGTTCCAGTGCAGACTTTTCTTGAGTATGATGGTGTGTAGGGGTTATAAATGCTATTTATAAAGTGGTAGCTTGATTCACTCTGCAGATATTCCTTTTGAATAAATCTCCATCTAGGGCAAGATTTGAGTGTTTTTGCATCTCTGGACATAAAAACTATCAAACTCTATTAGAAAGTTAACCTTTATCTATAGCAATGCCATTCCATTTTCTCTTTTTAGATAAGTAGATGTCTAAAGTACCCTAAAGAGATGTTTATAGCTTTCTCCAACAATTAGGTCTGTATCAGGTATGTATACAACAATAGTCTCTGAATTTAACTTTTAATGTCCCAAGGGATTAGTTTAATTACTGTAACCCCAAGTACATTTTCAGAAAAGGCCTCCTTACTTATTATTAAGTAAAAGCATACAAAAAAATGTCCATTTCATTGTTAAGCCTTGTAACCTTATATTACCCTCCCCCAGCACAACCCAATCTTTATGCCATACACACTTGACTGTTCAGTGTGGAATTATGCCAGTATATGCTTACATGGACTAAACTTTTCACCATCACTTCAGAGTTTTACAGGGAACATGCTCAAGAAATGAACCCATTTAATATACTGCAAATGTGAAGCTAATTAGAAAAAAAATCTTTCCTCAAGTTTTGCTTCTGAGAAATAATATCCAAAACATGCAAAATTTGGCTCAAATCCATTCCTGTATACAACAGAAGAAATGCAAAACAAATGTGTCTGTTTGTTAATAAGGATATTTTGTTTGCTTCTAGAGTATGTGAGCAGCAGTTTCACAAGGTGTGATGTTTCTGAAGTTTAAAAATAATGTTGAAATAGCTTCATGATCTAAGTTTTTTTTTTAAAAAAAGTTTGATTCCTAAAATTTAGTAATAAATTATAATTAGTTATATAATTTCTTTCTGAATATTTTCCTGATTAATTTTCTATGTAATTGTCTGGATATATTTTGAAGGTTTGGCTTTAGGTCACTTTCTTGATGCTCATTTTCATCTCTTTTTGTCTTTATTGTGGTGAAGGGAACAGAATGAGGTACTCCTTTTCCTCCATTCTCATCTCTCTCTTTCTCTGGCTCTTTCTTCCTCTCTCTCTCCCCCTCTTTCTCCCTTTCTTTCACCCTCTGTCTCCCCTTTCCTCTCTCTTTCTCTCTCTTTCGGTCTCTTCAAACACCCATTGGTTATCCTATTTGTGCTGTCCAAACAACATTCAATGACTTGCTGACAGAAATGAATGCTTTTTCCTTACTGTATTTTATATATATATATATATATATATATATATATATATATATATATAACCAGAATCCTCTATCCTCACTAATTAAAAAGTAGAACATTAATTTGTCTTTATCTTGAAGTTGATGATTATCTTGGGTGGGCCTGATGTAGCCAGTTAAGCCTTATTTAAAAAACGGTGGAACATCAGAGAGACTCTCTCCTGCTGACCTTGAATATACAGCTTCCATGAGTTTTATAGCTGCAAGGAGGTAAATTCTTCTGAAACCCCACAAGCTTGGGAAAGGAACTTAAACCTCAGATGAGACTCAGATCCAGGCTGACACTTGATGCAGCCTTATGAGAACCAGAGTAGAGACCCCTGCTGAGCCTCTACCTACAGACTGTAAGAAATGAAAAGCTGTTGTTTTAAGTCACTAAGTTTGTGGCATTTGTTACACAACAATAGAAAATGAACATACTGAACCAGGGTTAGAAGGAGACAGCTCACAGGTGCTATGATTGTATTTGTTCATCATTCTAACTAAATTGATTTCCATTAAAAAGAGCTATTATTAAAGTATTAACAATAACAATTGTAATATATGGAATGCCTTAGCTCTTTATATGTATTAGCTAATGTAATTACTAAAAACTCTATGAGGTAAGCATTAGCGTTCTGAATTCATAGGCAGTAAAGGGAGTATTAGGGAACCAAGATCTCTTATCAGAAGTGGCAGAAGTCGTGTGTAAAGTGCTGACTGGGAGGGATGTGGAAAAGCCCTCTGGCAGACAAGTCCTCTCATGTGGTTTCCTAACCCACACCCTTTCCACTTCAGTACACTGCACTGTATTATTTATAGGAAATTACATACAAGGTATCCTGTGCCAGCTTGCTAAGATCAATAAGGTATGAGCTTATAATGAAGAGCTGTAAAATCTAGTGGGGAAAACAGATATGAATTACCCAGTATCACCCAAGATCTAACGAAGTACTTGCACACTGGGGTTATATTCTGGTGGGATTAGAAAATGCTTAAAGAAGTCATGGCAACTGAGCTAAGCCTTAAATACTCTAAATAATCTCTCTGGTAGAAAAATTGGGGCAGCAATTATTTGGGTGAAGAAATAAACTGCTGCATTTGGAATTGTGACTGTATGGAACATGTTCACAGAATGTTGAGTAGACAGGAGCACAGGGGATTCAAAGGTATAAATAGTTTTTAATCCTAAATGTATGCTTCCTACATTGTTTACATGTTTTCTCTGTTCATCTCTGTCTGTTTCCTTCTCTCAATCTCTACACTCCCAGTCTAAATGGTTTTTGCCTAGTAAACTGCAAATGCTTGGATCACGGTTTTAGCACCACATTTTGGAAAATACCTCAGTCAAAACTTCATTTTAAGATCAGTAACACACTCACACACACACATGCACACAGGCACACACACCTTATATGTGTTTGTAGTTTATTGTCAGAATCATGGTTGATGCTTAGAATACGTAGTATATATGTTACTTATTTATCCTTTGTCCTCAATATCTAGAAGTATTTTTTCAAGTGATATTCCTGATTCCTAGTGGTGCATGACAAAATCCTAGGTATTAAGGACAAAGAAGTTAATCAGTTTGGCAAGTACACTGATATTTTAATGTGTGGGAATGATGGCGGTTAGGGAAAATATACCAGGACAAAACTAAATGAAGGTGTGTCAGAGAACAGTAAATCTTAGAGAATGAAACAGAATAATATGTAGGAAGTGACTGAGGAAACTATATTAGAAGAGGTGGTCAGAGAAGAGCTTTCTAAAGAGATAACACCTGAGCATGTATAAATTCTCTGATCTATCAAATATATAGTTTACAATGAACTATTTCTGACTAGGAAGAACTTTTGCTTAATTAAGTGTAGCTTCCAACAGAAGGAAAATATTGTAGAAAAACCTGACTTCTGTATAAGGAAAATATACATGTCTAAGAAAAAATAAATATAAAATACTGTAGAAGTCACTATTAATGTATTATAAAAATAAAAGCTGCTAAAAATATGTGATCATGGACAATTTTCACAAGCAGAGTAAATTTATCAAATTAATTTCCCTGTTGTATTAATATTACCAATAACAAATAAATTAGATAAACTGAACTGAACTGAAAGGCACCTATCAACTTTTCCAAAATTATCATTCAGGGACTCTTATAATTCAAACATTTTATATAGAGGATGTATAAGTTTTATATGCTCCTTAATTTCACAAACTCAGGTATGTATCCTCTTTATGGGCTTTTTCTTTTTTAACCTTCGAAGAAAAAAATGAAAGAATAAAAAGCCCCTCACAAAACAGTTAATCACTTCACTTGTGGGAAAAGCCAGAGTAATATACATCTAGCAGCAACTGAGAAGAATGCAAGAGAGGCTATTTTTGTGCTCATTGGAGAAATATAAATCTTCAAAATTTTTTTCCACGTATCATTTCTTGTATTCTATTTGGTATGTTAAATTCATATACAATAAACTTGAAAACCAGTCATTTTACATGAAACTAATTACATTCAGTGGAGACCCAGAGGACAGATTCATCCTGACAGAGTACTTTCAACACCATTTACTTGTATGTAGCTTGCTGTACACAGCACAATGCCTCAGCTGGAATCATAGCTAGTGACCTACTCTTCCTAACTCACTGGCAGTTATTTTTATGTTGTTGTTATTTATTTAATTCTTTTTGAAAGACTCATGAAAAATGCTTCCCAGATATGTATGGGTTAAAGGAAGCATTGATTTTGAAATTATAATTTATATACACACAGAATAATAACTGATTTCACAGTTCATTTATTCAATTGATGAACAGCAATTAAAGAGAGGTACAGCAGAATATAACCAGGGTATAAGGTGGGAGAGGAAGTGTATAATTTTACCCACTCACTATTCAAGAGAAATAAATGATCAGATGTACTTTATATAAGATGGTAAATTCACTATAGAAAAACATTAACTTTAAGATAGAGTTTTAAAATTGTACTTCAAGTATGAAATTGGAGGGGTAATTCTTTTGGAAATATGCAATTCTGACATAATTTAAGAAGATTTAAATTTGTGCTATGGGGAATAAAGTCTACTGTTTACAGTGAATTACATAAAATGTCCAGTTTTCCTTCTGAGTTAATTTGTGTTTGATAGTTGCAGAAAATATAGATGTTGTATGAACTACGTATATGTGATATTTTGTATTCACAGTAGGGATGTATTTTTTTTTCTAGTTCTGTATATTTTTTAATGCTAAATGCTTATTACTCTATTTTCTCAATGAAAATGGACAGGTTTTATTTTTCAAATATAGATCATATTAATAGGAGGATATGGCATATTTTTCAAAAACTCTGTTTCCAAATGAAAATAAATTTCACAATATATAAACTTTCATGTTTGTGGATAAAAATATATATAGTGAAAAATGTGTGTATATATATACATATATGTATATATATATGTATAGCATGATGAGAATAGGGGAAACATGTTAGATAATTTCTGCATTTTATTACTTTACCATCTTGTAAATCTTCACTAATTTAAATAATTCCAATGGTATAGATGGACACATATATATATATATATATATCTTAATAAATGTCATAGCTTTTTTATGTTAAGTTATAAAAAATATTAATTTTGTATGTGGGTATGTAAATAAAATTGCCACTCTAATGAACCTAGAGAGAAAAATAAAAGGAGCATTTTCTTTTTCTCATCATGGGAAGAAAGGTCAGTAAAGTACTTTTTAAATGCCAGGATAAAGTAGCCATCCATAAGCTAGTCCAACAAGTGATTATATTAACATTATTCTACAATTAGAAATACTGTCTCATAACCGGAACTTTATTATTTCCAAATGAATGTTTAAGAGAATAAAATAAGTTTATTTTATTTTATTTGTTTGCGGTACGCAGGCCTCTGACTGTTGTGGTCTCTCCCGTTGCGGAGCACAGGCTCCGGACACGCAGGGTCAGCAGCCATGACTCACGGGCCCAGCTGCTCTGCGGCATGTGGGATCTTCCCGGACCGGGGAACAAACCCGTGTCCCCTTCATCGGCAGGCGGACTTTCAACCACTGTGCCACCAGGGAAGCCCAAAATAAGTTTATTTTGAAGGTTAAGTGTATTCAAGTCTGAACACTATGGTGCACAAATAAAGATTAAAAATGGAGGGTCTGCAGCATGAAGTCTTTAGAATTAATATAACGTGACTGAGGTAGTGACAGAGCCGATGAGTCACTGCCCACTCTGAATAAATAGTCGAAGCAGCTACAGAGAAACTGCCAAGGTCAAAGCTCAGTGCTATTTCAGACGGATGTTATTCTCTATACAGCAGTCACTCTCTCCTGCTTCCAGCTTTCCAAAAGGAGCTGGTGCACTGCAGGTACTCAGGATGAATCAGCCAGGTTTAATAATAATCAAGAACACTCAAATAAATGTCTCCAGCAAGAGAAGCTATTGAAAAACTTAAAAATAAAAACTATTTGAACTGTGGCTCATCTCAGAAGGCACACTTTTCTTGACTCATTTCAGAACAAAGGTACTAAAGAAGAATAGGATGAAACTCCTGGAGAGTCTTTCCTTGCAGCCAAAAGGATTAGCACACAGGTCAATTACCTTGGTCATTATAATAACTACACAGCAAACATTCCTGGGCAATGCAAAGGTGGATAGGAGCAAGCCACTTTGAATCAATATTCATTGGTGGAGATTTGTTTTTATTTTAATGCAACTGTACGGCAGGTAGGTAGTTTAGCCTTCTAAAATTTAGAGTGAAAGATTTAGCAAAGCTGTGATGTTGAAGAGAAAATAGGAAACAAGTATATTCTGAGAACTATTTGGGTGCTTCATAGTATCACTGTTTGAGTAATTTTTTTTCCTTGCTACTATATTCTTTTCTTCTTTTGGGATGGTAGGTGTATTCCTAACTTTGGCTGTCACTTAGCCTATCACATAAAATGTTTCCAAGTGGAACTTGTGACATCTTGTGTGTATTTTGGCTATCAATACAATTTTGACATTGCAGCAGAATAAATAGAATTTTTGAAACTTCTAAACAGTAAAAGTTAATTAGGAAATACCTTAAGTCAAGAAAGTCATCACCTCACCACATTTCACTACTGTGACAGCCACCACTTCTCAGAGCAATTTTCATACAACATCATTACTCATTTAATAGAGGGTCCATGAGAGATGCAGATATTTTATCTAGGAACACTCTTTTAATCACATTAGTCATACATAGCTTACAAGATATTCTGAAACAATGGGAATTTTCTAGCTACTATTTATGTGTAACAAATATCCAAGATTGCACAATTCTGCATTGACCATTCATTGGATGAAGGTTGACCACAGAACAAGTCATGACTTTGGGTGAGGTGGCTCTCTTCTGGAAGGCAATTTCCAGGTAGGCAATCAGTTGAGAACTGACAATCCCTAGAAGTTGTGTGATTGCTTCATTTCTGAAAGAGGTGGGGCTGGGGCTGGATCTTGCACAACAGCATCTTCTTTTACTAGTTTCTTTTTTTTTTTTTCAAATCTCTCTACTTTGTTCCAGTCTACTGCCACCATTCTAATCAAGGCTACATCTAGGTTATTGCCATGGCTCTTCACTGTTTTCAGCCTATTTACATTGCATAGTGAGTTAATATTACCAACAAAAAATCTCTTCCTATCAGATACTTCTTTCTTAATACACTTGGATATTTTCTCACTCATTGCTCTATGTAAAATAAAACACTCTAAGAATTGTTTACAAAGCTCATCATGGCATTGCTATTTCACTACATTTATATACTCATGCTCTCCCACATTTTTCCTTCACTCTTTGTCTCCAGACTGAAAGGGTATTTTTAAGATCTAGTAGGCCTTGTGATTTCCACATAGGGCTTTCAGACGTATTATTTCTTCATCCTAAAACATCCTCCAACTTCACTTTTCTCCCTTGCCCTTGGCATAACAAATGTTTACCAATCTTTGAAAATCCACTTAATCAAGGCTCCCAGATGTGCTTAGGAACCAATAACATTTTGTCTACAGCCAGACCATCAGTCAAATATTGAACCTTACAGGACTAAAGATAGAGGCATGACAAACTTCTTGAAAATTGATATTGATATATTAACTCACATTGTTTTTGATCCCAACACCAGACACTGCCTGACTACAAGTAGATTTTCAATTAATATTTGTGAATAAGTAAATAAGCCAGATAAGAATACACTTAGTTATTAGAAACCGTCCATTTATATCTGTTCATTTTATCCCAAATAATATCATGAATGACTCTGTCAAATGCTTGGAAAATTTTCAGATACATTATATCTATAACAATTGTTCTCAACCATGTGAAATTTTGCCCACCAAGGAAGAGAGACAGTTTGTTACAACACCAGGAAGTTGAGAGGGAAGGAAAGATCCTTCTAGCATCTAGTTGGTTGAAGCCAGGAACACTGCTAAACATCCTAGAAGACAACCTCCTTCCCCCAACAAAAAAATATCAGGATAATGACAATGCAATGCCAACATTGAGAAAACTAATCTATATCATTTCTTCAATTAGCTATGGCAAGTGCATACAAATAAAGAAGTAAAGAATGAAAGAACAAAGGAAGGAAGGATGGGGGAAAGAGAGAGAAGGAGAAAGAAAAAGAGAGAGAGAAGGTGGAAGGAAGGAAAGAAAAAGGGAAGGAAGAAGGGAAGAAAAGAGGAAAGGAGGTATACTTGATGAGACTTGATCTTTGTTTGTTCTTTGTGGTTTTATTCTGTTAACAATGACCTCTTCCCTTCTTGCCTTTCTAAGTTCTCAGAGGCATCTACTTGATAAAACCTTCTTAAGCTGTGTCTGTCATTTTCCACAAATTAGCCAGCCTGACAACTTCTGGGACTGTGTTATTTTCAACACAGTTCCTCAGAGATCATTAACTGTAGTTCAGTCATATCAATGAAGATCTTACTGTACCTCAGAAAATAATTTGTCAGACTCAGGACATCCAAAATTCCTTAGAGTGCCAAGGTGCTCACCTGTTATATCCTAATGTATTTTGGACTTGTATTATCCTCTATCAAAGATGATTCTGCCTCTTTCATATGATAATCATTAGACTTGAAAGGGAAGTTGAAGGTGATATATTCCTCATCAGTTTCTACATTTAATGGACGTTTCCAAACCTCTGCACCTTGTTCCATGATGTTTCTTCAGATTTTATAACTCTTCCTCTTTCTTGCATATTTGAAAAGGCATCTTCTAACCATAAAGTCTTCCATAACCATACATAAGCATCTCTCAACTCTTATTTCAGCACCATATTCTATTCCATTTTTTATCTCTCAAATCACTGAATACTGTATCTTATACAAGTGTTTAATAGTGTTCCTAGAATCAAGGATTCAGAATATAAAGGAAATTAACCTATGTATATTTTATACATAGGTTTGTTAATATGTCTACTCATACTTAACTTGTACCTTGACATTTCCAACTTTGTTAGGTCCCTTTAAAAGAATAAAAAACAAAATTTAGAATTTAATTACATTCTTATAATTTTTAAATTTATTTGGTAAATGGTTTGACTATCCATATTTTATTAATGTATAATATTTCATACTGATTTATTTTTGCTTCTTAAATGTATCATTCTCTTTCATCTTAAAAAACTGCTTTATTCTCTTGAAATTTTACTTTCTTTCTTGGTTGTCACTCTTGTGATTACATGTAGCTTTATCCCACAGAATGGCATATTAAACCTTGTTTTGTATTTGATATAAACCTCACTTTTAAGCTTTATTATAACATAAATATTTTCCATGTATTTTTATTTTTGCATATTTTGAACATTTATATTTTAACCAAATTTACCTGTTCTGCTTTCAGAAATATTGTGTGTATCATCCTGAGGATATTATCAGGTACACTATAGAACAGATGGTAAAAGGCCTTCTAGTGACATTCTTCCTGGAAAATATCTCTTTTATCCCAATACTCAGAATGCACATAGAAGGTAAAAGTGAATAAATCAAAATGCTAGCATCTATAATTCAGTGGCTTACAGCTTAGCGTCACACTGCATTTAGTACTAAATCAGAACGACTTATGTGATCTGTTAGAATGGAAAGATTTAATGGTCAGTGTGGAGCCAGTCTTGACTGCAACAGTACAACTTGTAGAGTCAAAGAAAGGATTACTTTCCTTTGAAGATGGCAGTGGTGGGAGATAAAGACCAATGAGAGCAATGATATGCTACAATGACAAGGCATCTGAAGCTCCATTTGAACAAGTGACAGCTACAAAAAATATGTTATGCTAAGAGTTATGGGAACAGGACAGCAATAGGTACAGTGTTTAAGGTAATGCTACACATGGTTGTACAGGAACCAAGAGAAGGCAATGTAAAATTGACAGCAGTAAAATTGTAACAGCAGCTAAGAAGTATTTTAATAAGGATAGGAAACCCTTACTGGAATTATGGAGGCCATGTTTAGCAAAATAAACTCATTACCAGAAGTCTACCAGAGGATTATTTTTAACTTGTGAAATCATTTATATTAACAACCTTGCAAATAATTAAAAAGTTATGTTAAATGATTTTTTAAAAGTATGTAAAATCAAGCTGACCTGTATGGTCCTAGCTATACAGTTATTTTAACTACAGCAGGTAGACATTGAGAATCTGCAAAGGAAATCTTTGAGACACAGAATTAATGGTTGAGTAATTTACCATCAGGTGGTGGAATAGGAAATAACATTCCAGAGATAAATGGAACTTGGTCACAAGGAATTTTTCATTAAACAAAACAATCAATAATTGTTCCCTTCACACTTTTGAAAATGTAAATCCTACATAAGTTTAGAGAATGGACAATTCTAAAAAAAAATACTATTAGTAATATGAAATGATATGAAGTTCAAGATTTGAAAAGCTAACCTCTGCTAGATGCCCATTCCACCATAACTCTTTTATACTCAGGTTAAACCTGGTATTTATTATTATTAGATACATTCTTTCACTTAAATATTTTTAAGTTCATTAAATTGACCCAATTAAAAAAAAAAACTTTCTAAAAATTCTGTCAAGGAATTTTATCATTGTTCTCATGACAGAGCTTAATTGAAATAAATTTAAACACTTCCCCCCCAAAAAAATCTAGATGATCTGGACATATATCTAGTCATTATTCTATGAAGGAGACAGTACATTGATTTATTTTGTATGTCATTGAAAAGGAACTTAAATTTAAACAGAACATTTAAAAATTGGACCTAAGTCCTAAGATCCCTAAATAAAATATTAGCTAATAAGGAAAAAACTTGCAATAGATTAGTGATAGATAAATAAGCTTGTTTATGGACAATGAATTCAAGAGTCTAATAGGAGATTTTATAATCCTTAATCATACTTTTGCAATATTTGACTAATAATTTAGTGAAGTATTTACCTCAGTGAATTATTTGAGCACATGCCCAACTTTGTCTCAGCACACATACTCCGAAGGTTCTGAGACAAAAAAAGAAATGGGGGAAGCAAAGCATAACTAGGCAAATTTACCTGCTTAATTATTTTGCCAAAGGCTCATTTTTTAGACATCCTTGCCTTAGTTAAAAAAAAAATTTTGTGTGTGAGTGAGCATGTGTTTACGTTTGACCCTCAGGAAGGGTCAAAAATGTGTGTTGAGATAAAGCATAGGGTGGGAGACTTTGAATAAACTTTCTTCCCTGTCATCCTAGGGAATTACTTAAGAATTTTTATGTTTTTAAATACAACAGTCCCATTCTCAAAAGAAAAAAATGTGATATAGCATTTTTTAAAGTGGTAGTAAATACTAGAGGGAACTCAATTAGAATAATTCTCCAAATTGTGCTCTGAATACCTAGATGTTAAAGTATCCTTTATACATATATACGGAAATAAAACACATTTCAAAGGTGGCTGCCAACTCTGACCTGCCGTGCTGTCTCCATCAATAGAATATCATTTTGCCCTTGGAGCCTTCTCTTTCATTTATTTAAGTAGGAACAGGAGGTAAATGAATACATTAAATAAAACAAAAAAGTATAATTTCACTTTGCAAATTTTTGTGTTCTTGTCAGCTAACTTATTTAGATATCTGTTATTAATTGTATTCCACCCATTGCTTTGCAATATATATACTGCATCTCAAAAAGCTGATTCTACTTCCCTGATATACTTTATTATTTCTTCCTCTTTCTAGCTTGTTATATGTTTTTATTCCATCTTAAAATTCACCCCCAACATGGGTAGATATTTTGACTTGTTCATGTTAAGGTCTAGAAGGGCCTTGCATCTGCAGCCCACCTGTGGCTTTTGCTCTCAATTTTAGTTGGAATCTGGGTTTCAAGCTTTTAAAAATGGATTCTAGACAACAAGAATAATTTAACTTCTATGTGAGACATCATTACCATAACACAGGGAATGTCCTTATTCCAAAGAACAGGTTTACCAGTATGACACAGTAATGCAGTAAAATGCTGTTTGTATTACTTAAGGCATCTCAGGTTGCAAGTGATGGAAAATGAACTCAACCTAGCTTAATCAAAAGATTATATTGGCTTAGAGTACATCCTCCAATTACATAAATTAATATGTATATGTACTTATATATTTATACTTATATTTATACTTAAAATACATAGATGGAAGGACAGGAATGAAGGTTGCCTTCAAAAGAACTGCAAATCTACCATTCTCATTTCTGTTTCTCTTTGGATATAGGTTCATAACTTCACTGCAGATTATTTTCCTTCATTAGGCAGAAACCAGAGTCAACCAACAATAGCACAGTCCTATCCAAAACTCCTAAAGGAAGTAATTGTTTCTTTTTCTCTTCTCCTCCTCCTGTTTCTTATTCTTCTTCTTCCTCCTCCCCATTCTCCCCCAACCCCTCCTCCTCTTCCTCCTCTTCTCCTTCCCCTTCCCCTCCTTCTTCTCCTTCTCCTTCTCCTTCTTCCTCTTCTTCTTCGCCTGCTTGAACCAATCAAATATGGGAGATTGAATTTGTGGGAGATTGAATTTGTGGGAAAAACAAGCAACTCCTGTGAGAACAGTATGGAAGAGGTAAGTAGGAGAAAAATACTGAGAAATGTGGTTTGCTTTCATAAAATGAGGAAGTGTTCTGGAAAGAGGAATGATTTACTAAAATTTATCAAGTATTAACCACACTGGAATAAGAAAGCTTTGCCTTCTAGAACATTTATATAAATGTACAACTTAAAATCTGGAAATGGAGGGACTTCCCTGGCAGTCCAGTGGTTGGGAATCTGCCTTCCAGTACAGGGGGCATGGGTTCAGTCCCTGGTTGAGAGAACTATGATCCTGCATGCTGTGGAGCAACTAAGCTGGTGCACTGCAGCTAGAGAGCCTGCATGCTGCAACTACTGAGCCCACGAGCCCTGGATCCCACATGCCACAGCTAGAGAGAAGCCCGCACACTGCAACAAAGAGCCTGCTCACCACAACGAGGATTCCGCGTGCTGCAACTAAGACTCAATGCAGCCAAATAAATTTAATTAAAAAAATGGAACTGGAAAAGAATATAGAAATACGTAATTATGACCAGATTTATGAGAAGACTATTTCAATGTAGCCATCAAAGCATTTTAATATTGCAAATATTATAGAATAGATCAAATATTGCTGTATTTTTCAAGTTTTAACTAAGAAAATGAAACCAACAAATTTAAAGCAGAGAGAACTTAATAAAGAAAATTGGTTGCACTGGCAATGGAAAAACTGAGCAAGAAAATGGGGACAATGATATGTTGCAGATATCGGCAACAATGGGGAACCAATAGTATTTTTTGGCTAGAGGTACAAAGGAAAGAGGCCATGTTACCTGTGTTCAGGAGAAAGGTTTATCTGCAATAGCTGGATTCAGGCAGTCCAGTTTAATGGGAGTTAGAGCCCCAGAGGTGATATAGACATTGCTGGAGTTATCACTGTCAGAGTAATAAAAATTTTGGCAAAGGGGAAGAAATCCTTTGGCTTCTTCCTTCCTCACATTCCCCTGTCTCCTACCAGCACTTCCTATTGGCCAGAGTCAGATGTCTGCTGCCTTGAGAGCTCAGGAAATGAACCCCTCGAAGGTCAGGAACCTTATCATATAAGCAGAGAAAGCAAATAGTGAGGAATTGATCTTAAGGGAGTATATTTCTGTTTTTCTTTTCAGAGTAATAGAATTGCTTTACTACCTTTTTTTTTTTTTCTACTTAGCTTGCTTTTACTGAGAGATTACTAAAACATCATCTGAAGTATACTAAATATTGTCTATTTCTGACTTCCAAGAAAATGAAATCTAGTTTTTAAATGTAAAGATTTAAAACAGTCTACTTATATAAATTTACTACAGATTTGTTCAAATTGTATTTATTTTTAGTTTATGCATCATAATATTATTTCAGGGAAAGTAGTTGTCCTCGGTGTGCTTAAGATTCTAGAAGTTCACAATGGCAGCAATCAAAAATGAACAGATTGAGTGTGTACAAGACATAAGGATGTGTATTGAAAGGCGACATACAAAGAAATAAGTATTGGAAACATGAGAGTCCTTGAAGATAGGAGAAGGATCCAAACAACACTGTTGTACTTGATGATGTTTGTTTCCTCCGCCCAAGGCTGAATAATTGTTCCTGCTGATTTGTTCAGTGAAAAAG
Organism: Delphinapterus leucas; assembly: GCF_059928025.1. NCBI lineage: Eukaryota > Metazoa > Chordata > Mammalia > Artiodactyla > Monodontidae > Delphinapterus > Delphinapterus leucas. The sequence goes on along the minus strand of NC_143146.1, from coordinate 39,586,368 downwards.
ACAACAATAACCCTTTCAGTATTTTTTCATTTATAATACAAAATATCTGCTTACTGGCTACTTCCTATCTAAATTGCTCTGATATGAGAAATGCATGTCATAGCCATTGTTTCCCCTTAAACATGGGTTCAGTTTAATACCCTGTCTTCTTTCCAGCAAAATACTTTGTATTAACCTTGGTTGTTTACAAAAAGAAGGTTCTGTTTCTTTTCTTTCTTGTTTTAAATTTTTGTGAATTTTTACTTCATGGAAGATGAATGACCAGCAATCATGAAAGCCTTTTTCTTCTTCAAACTTTGAACAGTGAAAACATTGTGTCCTTCTGAATTGAGAAAGAAAAGGGTAGCTTTTCACCTTTTTTTCCAGTTTCCTTGATATCACAGTTTCCCATTGCCTTCTAGTAGTTTTTAAAAGTATAACTCTCTCTTTCTTCTAACCTTCCCCCTCCTCCCATATCATTCTCTCTTCACCATGTTTTATTTCTTCATAATATCTAATGCTAGTTACTTTTCCTTATTTGTCTATTTGTTTATATTGTGTTTCTATTCTGCCTCACTGAACTGTGAGCTCCTTGAAATTATGGAATTTTTCTTGCTTGTCATTCCATCTCCCAGGCCTAGAACAATGCAACACATTCCACGCTCTCTATAAATATTTATTGACTGATGGACAAGGAACAAATTAATATGCATGTCACATAAGAGCTCCATATACAGAAAGGGATAGGTATTAATCTATTATTTAATATTCCACTAGTTCAGGAGATTCTCAAAAATAAGGACTTGGTTTGAATCAATTGTATAATGTAACAGGAACAGGCAGTGACTAACATTCGGTTATTCATCAGACGGTTACTGAGTGATAGACTACATGAATGAGTAAGGGTCTGCTAAGTCTCTTTCAAAGATTCACTAATTCACTGATTGACTCATTCAACAAGTATTTGAGTACCTGTTATGTGCCAGCATCTGTCTAGACACAAGAGCTATATCAATTATAAAACAAATTATCTGCTCTCATGTATCTTACAAATAGATTTTAGAAAAAAGCAAACAGCAAGATTTATTAATAATAACTGTCCTATGAACTGGTGACCAAATGGTATTAGTTCATGTGTTCTTAACCTCTGTTGGAAGGCATGCATATTTATTTGAAACTTGGTCAGCAGTTCCTAAATTTGAGGTCAAAGACTTTGTCAGCCTGGAGAGCAGCAGATATTTTCCTTTGGGTAAATGTTTTCCTGGGAGGAACACTACTAGAAAGGTACAGCATTGCCTTATCAAATTGTGGGCCATGGCCCATTTAGCAAATTATAAACTCACTTTATTTTATTTTGATCATTTTATCATTGATCATTTATTTAGATTAAATGAGACAGAAAACTAGAATAAAAAGTAGACTAGGATAGAATAAAATAGGAAAAAATAGAAAATTCAGAATGCTGACACTTGCCAATTCACTTGTAAAGGGTTAGTATTATTTAATACATGTATTTAAGTGTGTTTGTGTTTGTGTGAATCTTTGCATTACCTCATTAGCTTATACATTATTTGATGTAGGCTGAAGTAAAAAAAATAAAGAAAGAAAGAAAGAAAGAAAAGAAAGGAAGAAAAAAGATTGGAGCCATTAGCTGATAGATAAACAAGAAGAGGGTCCAAACCCTAAGATAAAGAATGGGCAGCAAAATAAGGCTAGGACTCAGAGAAGGATTAGTGGCGCTGAAGTGAGAGTGGATTGAGTAAATCTCCTACCCACCACAGGAAAAACTGTCCAAAGGCAAGGAAATGAGGTAAGAGTGATGAAGTGGTGGCTAGTCCTGTGAATGGGAGACACAAGGGGATGACTAAATATGATGTGTGTGTGAGCAAGTGCATGAACAAGGTGGTGGTGGATTGGGGTGTAAGTGGGATGGAGTTGTCCAGTGGGATTACTGGTTTACAAAGGAGAAAAAAGTGAATAGGTAATTACTTTACTAAGGCAGGGTCTATCAGGGTGTTCAGATACTGAACCAGACATGCTGAATCACAGTTTTAGATACATAAAATAGATGATACGTAATAGACTAAAGCAAAGCAAAATTTCCTGTATTCTGAAATGGGGGTGAGAAAGTGCTGAGAATATGAGAATAGCTGCTGTTCTCATTGAATGCAGTTGGCTCAGAACCTGGTTGAAGTTTCTGCATTTGTAGAAGTTTCTCTGTGTGTTTCATGGGGAAAAGCTTGATAAGCCTGAGAAGCTGGAAATAAACTAGCAACTGCAGATTCACAGTGTTGCTAGAGTTTATTTACTAATCTTTCAAATGAAGACAAGAAGGCTTGACTTATCTACCTCCAGGACTACTGAGAGCATCAACTGAGATAACATATGTACAAAGCCCTGATTGTTTAGGAATAGGCATTATTACTGTTGTTTTTGTTTTATTATTATTTCTTCTTAGTGAGTGGGTGAGTTACCATACAGCAGAGATTGGAGAAATAGCTTTAGAGCAGGAGAATAAAGCCCTGACTGAAGTAAGATGGTAGAGAGGAAAGTTATAATAGAGTAAGTCTTCACTACTGAAGACTGTTAGAAGGGACAACAATAATAATAAGAGCAGAGGAAGAGAACATTTAGTTGAAAGGGATTATTTTTTCTAATTGCTTCAGATTCTCAAAGATAAATATACATATGTGAGCTGTGTGATTCTTGTACTTGGTGATCACATTGCAATTCACATTCTTTCTATCCATTTAGATATGCCAACTCAGTTTCTTGGCTTTTACTTATTTCTTCTACACTGATTACTTTGCTATTGATCTTAGAATTTTTATTTTTTTTTATTTTTAATTTGAACTGTCTTCATTATATGGAGAAGCCATTTTTAACCTCATGGAAGAAATAGTGACTTTTCTTAAAAATTTATCATAAGTGATTTCTTTTAAAAAGGGTGTAAATGGATATGGTGAGGCCCAAATGAAGAGGACCTGTCACATTTTCTTTGGATGTTTAAAGGAACCAGTGAATACTAGTAAAAATATAAAACTAAGAATTTGTCTTTTCTTTGCCCTAAGCTACTTAGGATAGGCCCTGACTAAGGGAATGAGTGGCACTTAATAAATATCTGTTGAACTTAATTACGTGGATGTGGCAAAATTTTCCTACAAAGGTTTAAAATTTGTGTTTTTCCTAAAAAATTCAAAATCAGAAAAATATTTTTGGACATTCATGCTTAATAAATCAAACTGGATTTCTTGCTTCATATTTCAGACACGAATAAAACAGTTCTAAACTGAATGTTAGCCCATGAAGTCAGCATCTGTTTAGCAAGCAAATATTTGGTGAGGATAACTTTCAACCATGTGAAAAGGAGTCACACTGGCCTTTTCAGGGTGCTACTGATTCCAAATCTAGTTCATATGCTGCCAAAGCAAGCTAAATTCTACACTCAATTGGACAAAGTTCACGACGCTTGGAATAAATTACATTAAAATAGTCCCTTACCTTTATCTGCCATCTAATGGAATAAAAAAAAAATCTATTATTTTCTTCAAGTTTTAAAATCAAAGTTAGTAGAAGTTTAAATGTTAATTTTGTGGGTTGCTAAGAGTAACCTTCTAAATTTGGGTTTCTTAGATGTTAAATTTCTTCTGCTGTGACTGATGTATATGCTTAAAAGTTATTTCTTTGGAAAATGTCCACTCCTATTTAAAATCTATTAAGATTTTTAAATAGAAATTTTTAGATTTATCATCTTAGCAATGTAGTTTTATTAAACAAAAATCCTCAAAGTTTAAAGCCAACTGAAACTTCAAATTTTCCAAGCTGAAGAAGAGATCATCTTAGGTCATTTTGAGGTCCTCAGTGGAGCACATTTATTCACTTTATTATACAGATCATCTATCATCCAGAATAGTAGTTTTCTCAGAATATCCCAGTGACACAAAAAAGAACTTAAGTTTGAAGAGTCATAAGACCTACTTAGACCTACATCACATCTTTGAACTCCTTATGGAAATCTGGATGAAATCTCCTTTCTGGGATGCTGCACTTAGCAATCTACAACAGCAGCACATTTATGTGGGTCTCTTAAACGGTCATTACCTGGTGAACTCTAAAGAAGTTTCAGTTCCAGCAGTGATCCCATTAAAATTTGTTATCCTCTTAAAGATTTACAATATGGGGAAAAATAAAAAATGACCCCATGATTTTACACAGGACAGCAACCCAAGGAAAACTTAATTTAAATCATTTCCCTGTGGTTCTGAACATAAAGTTTGGTTATTTATATCTTATAAGAAGAATTCAAAATAAAAATGTCTTGTATTTTCTGATTCTTTATTTCAATAAATGGGAAACATTGCCATTGTATAGAATAATTACTTCTGCAGAATATAATGTAAGAAATCTTTTACTATTTTTTAAATTACATATATATATATTCCACAGGTAATAATAAAACTGATGAGGATTCTAACACTTGGAAATTGTCAGGTCAAAAATATCACACTTCAAAATACAATGATATTTTATTATATTGAAACCCAATTTATATCTTAAAATTGTAGGTGTCAGTGTATTTCCTATTAAACTGATATAAGTACACATTAGAATAACTAAAAACAAAGTTGAATGGCTAATAATTTTCCTTCTTTCAAAAATATATCTGGTAGAATATTACATTGCGATATTAAACTAGGTCATCTTACATTATATTACAATGTACCCCTTGACTGCTCTTAAAATAGTTAATTTCAAAAGCCAAGGCTAGAAAGTTGGATTTAAGAAACATTAATTTTATAAACAAAGATTAAGAAGAGTAGATTGAGTCAAGACTAAAATGAACCAGATAAGGATGCCCTAGATTGAGAAAAAGTAAATGATTGAACCAGATGTTAAGAAGCTTATTACTACTTGACTCTACGAAAGAGTGTTGTTAGAATATCCAGATAATTTGGGCAATTGAGAGTAGGGTCCTTTGCCTGAGCCCTCCAGCACCTAAGTCTCCAAGTGTTCCTGCACCAATGCGGTAAGAGATGAGTAGAAATGTCTTCATGAGCTGTCTACACAAGTGTGTCTGAGGCAGCCTGCAAAGTTTTTTCTGACTCCAGTGTGCTTTCCATGTACCCAAGAGTACCATGGACACAGTGTCAAGAACCAATAAACTTGATGGGTTTTGCAGTCTGGATGAGGTGGAAACAGCCGTGAAATACACGGACCTCTAAAGATCAGCTACAAAAGTAGGTCTTTCCTACTAGAGAATGGACTTGGGGATATGGGGAGGGGGAAGGGTAAGCTGTGACAAAGCGAGAGACAGGCATGGACATATATACACTACTAAATGTAAGGTAGATAGCTAGTGGGAAGCAGCCGCATAGCACAGGGAGATCAGCTTGGTGCTTTGTGACCGCCTGGAGGGGTGGGATAGGGAAGGTGGGAGGGAGGGAGATGCAAGAGGGAAGAGATATGGGAACATATGTATATATGTAACTGATTCATTTTGTTGTAAAGCAGAAACTAATACACCATTGTAAAGCAATTATACTCCAATAAAGATGTTAAAAAAAAAAAGTAGACCTCTGTGTAAATCAGTGAAATTAGATGTTAATACCTCTCAACATACAATAGTCTTCTAATGTCTCAAGCCCTTGCAACTCTGATTCAACCACAGGAAACTGAAGCAAGTGGGGACAGAAGAGATGGGAAGAAGCTGAATTGACTGAAAATCAATATCTTCTGTGTGCAGGACAGAAGTTCATAAAACAAAGCACTTTGCATGTTTGAAAGGTGGCAATAAATGTTTTGTACAATTGAATTTATGGAATAAGATGCTTACCAGTTACATATGTGTAACCTATATAAACAGTCCCTGACTTAAGATGGTTTCACTTACAATTTTTCAACTTTGAGACTTGATGATGGTGCAAAAGCATACCCTTTTAGTAGAAACTGTACTTCAAATTTTTAATTTTGATCTTTTCCCAGGTTAACAATTTGTGGTATGCTACTCTCTTGATGCTGAGCTGCAGCAGCGAGATACAGCTCCCACTCAGTGAAGCGATCACAAGTGTAAACAATCTTTACTCTCACAACCATTCTGTTCCCATAGTGCCATTCTGTTTTTCAATTTCAATACAGTATTCAATAAACTACAGGAGTAGTCAACACTTTATTATAAAATAGGCTTTGTGTTAGATGGTTTTGCCCAACTCTAGGCTAATGTAAGTGTTCTGAGCACGTTTAAAGTGAGCTAAGCTAAGCTCTGATGTTTGGTAGATGAAGTGTATAAATGCAATCTCAACTTAGGAAATTTTCAATTTTCTATGGGTTTATCGAGAGGCAACCCCATCGTATGTCAAGGAAGATCTGTACTCCAGTTAACACTATTCATTTTTAACTATGTGTTATAATTTGTTAATCATTTGTGATATATACATCAAATATTGGCATACATCATATTGGAATTATACCATGGTGATGTGACATGGTTATGTGGTGTAGAAAGAAGTAGGGAAAGGGCTCTAGCAGAATAAATAGTGATACTGTGGTACAATGCACAAAACAACAGACTGGGATTCTTGTTTTATCATTGTATAGGTGTTTGAAAACTTTCTCTATAGTGTGCCTTAGTGTCCTTGGACAATTTGCTTTGACAAAGAGAAAAAGAGCCACTGAAAGCTAAGAGATGGTCTGACACTATCATTTATGATAATGATCTCACTTTTATGAATTTGGCTATTTCATGTTAACTATAATTTAACAATATGTTATGTAGAACTGTGTGGAAACTGAATATCAAGTCAGCTATGGAATCATTTATGCCTCAAGATAGCTCAAAGAGTAACAACTTTTTGATATTTTGCTATGTTTGAAGCTCAAAATAATACATAGATCAATATCTTAAACTTATTAGTGACTGGATCATATTTTTTTATAAATATCAGGTTTCTTACTGATATTTATAAAAAATAGCTTTCCAAAATTTATGCTGATGTTCTGAATATTTTTCCATATCTTATGGGAAGTTTATGACAATGTTTGTGGTTCTACAGGTATTTTGTCTGGTGCAATCTTAATATTTCCTAGAGACTGCTGATGATTATAATTTTTTTCACACAATTGCACATTACAAAATTTCTGAATAATTCACCAGATATTGATTAATATATAAACTAAAATACAGCCTGTAAGGTCAAGGTAACTGCATCACTTGTTAAAATTTCTAATGTATTAATAATGTTGTATTTAAATCATTCTAAAAAGATTATATTATCAACTAAATAAATGAATATTTTGATTAATGAAAAAATTATTTAGAGTGGAAAGGTATGGAGATGTTTACTAACACACTGGAATTTAAAAATGAACAGAATATTGGTCTTTATGTTTAACATTAGCATCACAAGTAGGGACATATTCACCAACACACAATCCTGGAATACAGCCAACCCAAGAGCAGTGAGGTTATATTTGTTACAATGCAGCTCCACTGGACTGCAGAAGTGTAAAAAATGGATGGCAGCAGGATACCTGGCCAGCTCTTGTATGGTGAGCTAAAGTGGGGCGATATCAAATAGGGCAAGCTGAAGGAACATGATCCAGACACACTGAAGAACAATTTCGAGTAATGAAGCATGGCTGCAGAATACTAGGAAATAATATCAGTGGAAAGACCAACCCAGTGTGGAGAAATCAGAGCGGCAAAGGTGGTGTGCAGCCAGGTGAAGAAGCAGCGCTTCAGATTGCAGCAGCTTTTGCAAAGAACATTCACTCCCCCAAAGAACTCTGGCCACCAGTATTCATTGAGTATCATGGCTGATTTCTTACCAAATATTTTAGTAGTATTACCAATAAACAAAAATATTATATTCTCATGAAGAAAATTCCTGTCAAAGCTATCTTCCCAATTATGTACAATGATGTCTAGTTTCCAAACGTTGTTGCATAAAGACTAGTATTATATGCAAACAAAACATATAGCATATTTAGATACGTGTTCGCAGGTGTCCAATCATACAGCAGTCCAATAATTGCTGTATAATTGTGTTAAGGAATTTTCACATACAGGGAGATTTTTGCTTTGGGAACTTTCCTGGAAGGTCAGTTAAACTGTGACTGGTAGGATATAGTGAAGTAGTTAAGATCAGTCTCAGGAGTCAGGCCATCTGAGAGTTAAAATCATATACCTGACAATTTACCCAATTTTCTCCCTGGGCAAGTTGTGAACTTCCCTTAGCTTCAGTTACTGTATCTGTATAAAGGGGCACTCTATTGGGAATAAAATGCACAGAAAGTGTTCAGCACTGTGCCTGACCACATGTTATTACCAGCAGATGTACAAATTTTTTCTTAATGGTCTATATAAACCAGTAAGAATTCAGTAGTTCCCATTCACAGTGTTGGTGCCTGAAGGATGTGTAGAATCCATGCAGAATGAGGTGTGTTTTCCAGCCAATATTACTGTACATTTTTTATGTAAAAAGAAACTAAAAGTGGTAAATAAAGAAAAAAATGGTATCTGAAGGCATGCTTAAATGAAAGTGAATAAAATTTCCTTATGAATTATGTTTGAAACTGACTTGTGACTGAATTCTAGGAGTATCTTGCATTTTTCATCTTTATATATCTGGTGCCTAGCACAGTGCCTGGGAAAATTATTTAGAAAGTAAATAGTTGTAGTTGGAATGAATGTGTGTGCACATAAATCAACCTCTAGGGCATGATTTAGTTACTAATCTAATAGATATTATTTAATTTTAATAAATCTTTGGCAAGAGATTATGTCTTCTTGTCTTCAAATATCAGAAGATGCTGTTAAAAAAAAACATTATTTGGTCCCCTGACAATTGCATGAAATTGGGCTTCCTTTTCTGAATTGTATATCTAAAGCACAATAAAACTTAAAATAATTGAATAATTCTTATTTTTTCCTTTACTTTGTGAAGGACAGGACCACAATATATATTTTTTAATTATTTATCTCTTTTAGTGAATGTCTTCATATCCTTAAAGGATCCATCTTTGATCTGATTAATTTTCTTTATTTTAATTCCTCTGTATTTGCCTTATTAAACTGTCTAATCATTTTTTCCAAATGTATAGTTTGCAGATTATATAATATGTGATTTACAATTTTCCACATTGGTATAGCAATAATCTATGGCCATTTCCTGCTATTTTTCATAAGTAAAGTAGAAATTTATCTTGACCCTAACATATGGCAAATAATAATCTCTCTCTGCCAAAAAGCAATTTTTTAAAAAGATACGTTTTGAGTTGCATCTATATGTTGTATAATACTTTCTACCAGATATTTAGAAACTGTTGGAAATTCAGTCGTGGAGATTAAATAATTTACCTTAAATTTTACATTGGTTTGTTTTTGGTGCCTAATTTCCCATGTTATGTTTTGTGCTTGTTGCAAACCAAGATTTTTAATCTTTGGCTTCAAGGTTCCCACTGTTCTTAATAGGGGCCTTAGATGCCCTGAGGTAGACAGAAAGATTAAGAACTGTCATTGAAAATGCCAGTTAACTGGAGACTGGTAACATACAGAAAATTTTAGGTGATAAGGTTGGAAGCAAATACAATGATTGGAAGAAATGAATAGTCCAAACCAGAGCTCTCCTACCATTGCCATTAATATGGCTAAACTATATAAAGACATTTAGTGTCTTTGCCATATCTACCTCATTAGTAAAACTTTCTACAGACATATCTTTATGTCTTTGCCATATCTATTTCATTAGTAAAACTTTTCTACAGTTTGATTGACCTTACTGTCAAAAAGTTTTTCAACTACCTAAGATAAATATAACTTTCTTCAATTTCATTTCAGCATGGGTAGTTTTAACAGTGGCATCTGTTGTTAGTATTTCTTCCTCATCTTTGCCAGAAACCTTAATGTCACCAGAAACCTTAATTACCTATCATATTTTATTTCTAAATTATTTTCATGATTTTTTAAAGTGAAATATCAATGTAGTTTTATTGTTTTTATGATGTATCCATTCAAAATTCACAGTAGTTTTGTCTTTCAAAGAGCTAAGCACTTGTAGAGATCACCCCATAGATCTTCACTACTTTCCTGTGAAGCAAAACAAAGCATTATACCATGTAGGGAGATATCTTATAATTCTGATTTCCAACTACTTAACTAGAAAAGATTTACCACCCCACAGTACAATTCAGGATTGCTCCTTCATTTATCAATCTATATATCCTTTTCATTTTACCTTATGCATTTAAATATAGCATTTGTCTGAATAATTGACTAAATTGCTCTCTTTGAAATATTGTATAATCTTTTGGCATTATATTCTTAATATCAGTAACAACTTTTTATCACAGAATAAAAGTACCTAGAAAACAGGTTCTTAATATCTCTTCTAAGCAATTTTGATTCCCAGTGCACCTTTGGCAGTGAGCTAGAAAAGATGGTTAAACAGGGTTACTAGAAAGAAGGTTCACAGTCATTTTGAAAGGCTACTAAAAAGCACAGGTTGTACATAATTGGTAATCAAATTACATTAATCTATTCCTTAGGATACATATATTCAAGTAATTTTATTTAATGTATATCAGAGAATTCTTAGATTTTTTAAAACAGTAGATAGGTGACTTTAAAAAATGTTTCCATCAGGAAAAGAAAATGTAAAAAATTTAATAACCGTAACTACATAACCAAAAATTTTAGTTCTACATCCACGCTAAGAAATTAGTTTTCCTTTCCTAATATTGGAATTAGTTAATCATTATGCTCTAAATCCTTTCAGTATTTGCTGACCAGCTATATAAAAACCTGGGGGGTAGGGGCGAGGATGAAGACATACAAAGAAATACATCCTCCAAAAATATTTTTCATAAAATTTTAGTAATTCTTTTTAAAATAGGAAATAATAATTGTTAAATTATTTAAAATGAATTTAATAATAGAAGTCTTATTTCCTTAATGATTATTCTCAGCTTCCACTTAAACTTCCTCTAGTTCTTTAATTCTAGCCATTTTAGAGGTTCTACCTTGTTCTTAGTGACTTTGTTTAAAATCCATATTGACCATCAATTACTCCTAAATATTCATCTCCAACCCTCACTGATTTCCTGAGTTCTAATCTTCAGTTTTCAGTGGTCTGCTAGAGAACTTCACAAAGATGCCTTGGTTTAATGTTACTTCAACAAATTAGATGCAACAGGTGACATCTAAAGCAATGAGGACAGCTGGGAATTCAACAGAACATAATCAGTCTTTGTGAAAATAATATCCCAATATGTGGGACTGAAATAAATACAGTTAGAGGGTATTGTATGTTAAAAAAGATAATAATTACTTTTGGAAAAAAATATCAGACTATGTAAGAGGTGTGTGGGTGTCAGGATGTTGCAGTAAACCTTATCGAGAATTTGACATTTGAATAAAAACCAAAAGATGGGGAAGCAACTCATGCATATGTCTGGGGTGTGGAGGGTGAACATTCCAGGTATAGGAAACAGCTAATGCAAAGATGGTGTTGCAGGAATATTCCTGGTATAATTAAAGAACAACAAAAAGGTAATTGTGACAATAATATGGGGGATTAGTAGAAGAATAGATAAATAATAGAAGGTCAGAACTTGTAGGTCATCAAAGGCTATTGTTAGCTTTTACTATTAAAGAAAAATGGGACCATTATAAGGCTTTTTTAAAATGTGACAATTCATGTTTTAAAACTATCACTCTGTCTTCTCTATTAATAAAAGAGACACATATCCAAACATAAAATATTGGTGGTTTAGACAAAGATAGTAGGTAGCACTGCTGATGGAAGAAGTTTTCAGCCATTATTTCTTCTATTTCTAGTTTTCTGGTCCTTTCTCTCTTTCTTCTCCTTCTGGGACCCCTATTATATTCCATAAGTCTGTTGGGTCTTTTCATTCTTTTCCTTTTTTTCTCTTCTGATTGGTTAATGTTCACTGCTCTGTCTTCTTGTTTGTTTGGCTGCACTGCACAGCATGCAGGATCTTAGTTCCCCAACCAGGGATCAAACCCGGGCCCCCTGCAGTGGAAGTGTGGAGTCTTAACCACTGGACCACCAGGGATGTCCCCCACTGCTCTGTCTTCAAGTTTGCTGATCCTTCCTTTTGCTTGATCTAGACTGATTTAAACCCCTCTATTGAATTTTTCAGTTTAGTTATTGTATTCTCTGTGATTTGTCTTTGGTGCTTTTTTTACCATTTTCTTTTTGTTGAAATTCTCACTTTATTCATTCTTTGCTCTCCTGACCTCAGTGAGCACCATTATTTTGCATTCTCTATCAGGTAAATCACTTATCCCTGTTTTATTACATTGGTTTCTGAAGATTTATGTTGTTTTTCATTTAAAACATATTATCTTATTTTTTTTCCTTTTCCTTGACTCTCTGTTGGTTTCTGCATAGTAGATGAAACAGCCACCTCTTCTTGTCTTGACAGACTGGGCTCATATAGAAAGTAACCTTGTCAGTCAGCTGGCCCCAAGCTCCTGGTTGCCTTTCAAACCTTTGTGATCATCCAAGCATCCAAATTTGTTCTTAGTGGCCACCCATAGTTGAGGGTGTGCCAAGACCTATCAGTGTCCCCCAAACTTGGGAAATGTCCATTAGTGTGTTCAGGCCCCAAAGGACTGCAAATTGCCTGCCCCTTCAGTTACCCACTGCAGGCTAATTGGAAGCCCCACCTTCAGGCAGCAGTTGGGAAAACTAAGATATTAGATATACAGTCTAACCCCTATTAGGGAGAAACTGGGGGCTGGATGTTTTTGCTTATACTCACTCTGTGCTGAGCCAGAGGAATAGCCATTGGGAGTGCCTATGTGCCCAGATAGAACCACATCTTTGTTGTGTGGTACAGGGTGAAGTCATGAATGTCAATCTCTGCCAGTTCTCTGTCAGAGCTAGTTGATTGGGAGCCAGTCCCTTAAGTGGCAGCCATAGCAGTTCGAGTGCTTGATGTGTGGACAAGCTCTTTCCAGGGAGAAGCTGGAGGCTTGGTGTGACTGTTGGAGGCAGCTGTGGGGAGACATGGGGGACGTGTCACCAGCTCTGCCAGACTCTGTAGGATCCTGGTCATCTCCTACATGAAGCAGACAGGTTGAAAGCTGGTGTGTCAAGCATCATCTGGGAATGATGCAGTAAAATCCCTTGCAGGGAGAAACTAGGAGGTGGGTGTTTTTGCCTGCTCCCTCTTTGTTGAATCCTGGGAAGGAGCTGTTGGAAGTGCTTGTGTGCCCATTTGAAAATTGTTTCTTTTGTTGTTTGATATGTTCCTGTGGGACTTGAATGCAAAGCCCTGTTGGTTATCAGAGCTAGGTGATTTGAGGGTCTATCTTTCAGGTAGCAGCTGCAAAATTTGGGGCTGTAGCTGTATTGGCAAGTTGCCTCTAGGGAGAAGCTGGAGACTTGGTTTTGTTGTTGGAGCTAGCCAGGGGGAGAAGGTAGGGGAAAAGCCCACTGGCTCTTTCAGGTTCCAGAGAGGATCCCATTCAGCACCTAGATGTGGGCTAATTAGGAGCCAGACCCTCAGGCAGCATCTGAGAAATCATAAAGTTAAATCTCTTCCAGGGAAAAATCTGAGAGATGGGTGTTTTTTTCTTCTCCGTCCAGACTGAGCCTGGAGAGTGTAGCCACGAGAGTGCTTACACACCAACTTGATAACCCCCTCTTTGTCTTCTGTAGTCCTGTGGGATTCATAAACACAAGCCCTGTTGGCTTTTAGAGCTAGATGATTTGGGGGCCCTTTCTTCAGCTAGCAGCTTTAAAAGTTGGGGTGCTAAATGTTAAGTCCAAATCCTTCACTCCTCAGGGAGAAGCTGGGAGTTGGAAGTTCCCTCCTCACTGCAATGTTCTGTGGCTGTGTCAGTGGAGAACTTTACGGTTGAGAGTGTCTCAGCCTTTCCTATCCGTTTCAATGTGGGTATTTTCTGTTGCTGAATGTGTAGTTTCTGGAATTCTCTCAGAGGGGATTGATCTATGGGTAGTTGTATGCCTTCATGGGAGGAGGGAATTTCAGGAGCATCCTTTTTGACATCGCTTTTAGGTTTTTTTTGTTTTTTTTCCCAGTTTTATTGAGACATAAGTGACATACAGCATTGTATAAGTTTAGGTAGAACAGCATACTGATTTGACTTACATACATCATGAAATGATTACCACAATAAATTTAGTAAACATCCATCATCTTATATAGATACAAAATTAAAGAAATAGAAAAACAATTTTTCCTTCTGATGAGAACTCTTAGGATTTACACTCTTAACTTTCATATGTAACATAAAACAGTGTTAATTATGTTTATCATGTTGTACATTACAGCCCTAGTACTTATTTATCTTATAACTGGAAATTTGTACCTTTTGTCAGCCTTCATCCAATTCCCCCTCCCTCCAATCTCTGGTTCTAGTAACCACATATCTCATCTCTTTTTTTCTATGAGTTTGTTTTCTTGTTTTTGAAGTATAATTAAACTACAACACTATGTTAGTTCTTGGTACACAACATGGTGATTCGATACTTCTGTACATTACAAAATGATCACCATGATAAGTCTAGTCACCATCTTCCACCATACACATATATTACATAATTATTGTCTATATTCCCCATACCGTATGTTTATATCCATGACTCATTTATTTTGCAACTGGAAGTTTGTAACTCAGCCTCTCTCACCTGTTTCTTTCATCCCCCAACCTGCCTCCCCTCTGTCAACTACTTGTTTGTTCTCTGTATCAATGATGGTTTCTGTTTTGTCTTTTTTGTCCATTTGTTTTGTTTTTTTTTCTTTTAGGTAAAGATTCTTTTCTTAATAAGATTGCATATAATAGATACTCAAGTTTTATTAAAAAATGTATAAATGCATGCACCCATTTTATTTGGTTTCCTCACACAGCATAAAGCAAGCAGAAAACTAAGAGCTATTTTTGCATGACTCAAAAACTAGACTGTCTGCTAATTCAAAGACAATAGATAAGGGACATAAGTGAAAAAGGAGGTTAGATTAGATCTTAAATATCAGGTTATAATGTGATGTCAAATGATACAAATTACTCCATCAAGTTTTTAAAGAAAACTATTAATGTGTGTGTGTGTTTGCTCTTTTTTATGTGAATGCTAAGGCAACGTACAGGTTCATTTTTCCACAATGAAAATAGCAATATTATATGTGTCCTTTACATAGTTTACCTCTAGTAATTACCAGCATACAACTGGTACTTGATAAAGTTCCTGATTTTTACTTTTTCAAATTCTTTTCCATTTTTTTATGACAGTAAATGATAATAACATATATGTGATAAAAATATCTTTGATAGTGTGCTTCACTGAATCAGAGATACCTATTGATTTGTTACTCTAGTTTTAAAGAGGGGGAGCCTAGATAAAAAACATAAATGTTCTTTGGTATTATTTCTTTCTCTGCTTGCTTCTTTGCATCTATAAAGCCTTCAGTAAATATTATAATCTTTCAATTTTTCAGTGTAAATTATTTTCATTGTATCATTTTTGATAAGAAGTCTCTATATTTATAAGTATAATAAAATTTCATTTTTCCATTTATACATAAAATCATGTATCAGTTAGATTCCACATGAGATAATCTAATAAAATCAAAATTTCTGTGACCAAGGAAATGCTAGCAAACCACCTCTGCTCAATTGCTTACAGCTAAGCATGCTACTCATTTTCAATGCAATCAGTAATCTATCTTTTTTCTATTTATTCCTACTATGAGACACACTAATTAAATTCCCCTTTGCCCAATTCTTTTTGTGTACCACATGAATAGCAGGTAAAGTCAATTTGTGAACTTATTGTCCTTGACACAGTGTAGAAGTGTTTCCAGCTGGAACTGATTATGTTTATTCTTCTGTGTTACCCAGGTAAAAAATAATGCAAAAGATAACAATAAAAAATTGCAGCTCTAACTGTATTTAAATTTATTCTGCTACTGTTATGGAACAATGCAGATAAATAGCAAAGGATCTTTCACACTGTCCAAAGAATGTCGCCATAGCTGTAATTATCTTCTTGCACGTGACCATGTGCTCTCTGCAGCAGGTGATAGGTAAATGATTTTAAAATAAAGAAAATCAAATTGAGATACTCACTATCCTTTGAGGAAATAGATTTAGCACTAGGATATGCAAGTCTGGTACTCCATCTTCCTGAGCAAGGCAATACTATACACATTTTATAAGGTAAACTTTTTTTAAAAATTACCATTTTTTAAAATTGTGATAAGAACAGATAATGTGAGATCTACCTTCCCAATAAATTTTAAATACACAATTTAGTATCCTTAACTATAGGCACAATGTTGTACAGCAGATCTCTAGAATTTATTCATCTTGTACAACTGAAACTTTTTATCCATTAAGCAGCAACTCCTCATTCCCCCTCCCCAGAGCCCTGGTAATCAATTACCCTTCTACTTTCTGCTTCTATGAGTTTGACTATTTTAGATACCTCATATAAGTGGAATCATGCAGTATTTGTCTTTCTGTGTCTGGCTTTTTTCACTTAGCATAATGCTCTCAAAGTTCATCGAAGATATTGTATATGGCAGTGCCTCCTTTTTAATGGTTAAATAATATTCCTTTTTAATGTATATACACCACATCTCCTTATCAATTCATCTATCAATGAGCATCTAGGCTGTTTCCACATTTTGACTATTCTGAATAATGCCACAATATACCTGGGGATGCGTCTATCTCTTCAAGATCCAGACTTTAATTCTTTTGATTAAATACCCTGAAGTGGGATTCTTGGATCATATCATAATTATATTTTCAATTTTTTTAGGTAAACTTTTATGTATATCTGAAAGAAAGTGATTCTTGCAGGCTTATCACAGTGATTATTTTCAACATGTCAAAGGTTGGTATACAAACATGACAGAATCTTTAAACTATATTTTGGACAGTGTGAGAGTATGTATACATATTATGTAAATATTATTCAAGTAATATAAATGCATTATATTAATATATATAATACTCATATATCATACTTTATAATTTTATGTAATATTTAAAACCTTAGTGATACAACTAATATATAAGTGCCAAATTTCATAAACTGAATTTTTTTTGTGTGTGTGTGGTATGTGAGCCCCTCACTGCCGCGGCCTCTACCACCGCAGAGCACAGGCTCCAGACGCGCAGGCCCAGTGGCCACAGCCCACAGGCCCAGCCGCTCCACAGCATGCGGGACCCTCCCGGACCAGGGCACGAACCTGCGCCCCCTGCATCGGCCAGTGGACTCTCAACCACTGCGCCACCAGGGGAGCCCCTGAATTTTTGAAAAGAAATAGTCTAGACTTTACTTACATAATATTTTAAATTTCAGGCAAAAGTACTGAACATCTAAGAAGTAATTCATTTTATTGAAACTGAACAGTGTGGTATGGTTTTTAAACTCATATGGACTTGTGAATTTTAAACACAGGCAGAATAAAAAAAAAACTTACATGTGATAAGTTATATTAATTTGGAATATACACATACAATTTAAATAACACTGCTTTGGGTATTTAATACCTCTAATGAATGTTTGTCAGTCCATAGAAAATATATTGTAATTAGAAAGTAGTATCTTTCAATCTTTAATTTTTGGAGATTTATAAACTTTAATCCATTTAAAAAACTTATTTTTTATAATGTATCTATATTAATTTCCTTTTAAAATGAAATGATGAAATGATGTATGGTGTATTAAAACATTATCCTATGTAGTTTATTTCATCATATAAGAACTCCCCTTATGTTTTACTTGTTTTCATTTGAAGCTAATTTACATTTCATAGAAAACTATATACAATGTCAGGGAGGAAAAGATACTTTATGAAAAATAGGTAAGACTAAAAAGATATTTCAGCATTTTATCAAATAAAACAAAATCTCATAAATGTATCCAATTCTTTTACATTAAATTTATCCAATTATTTATACCAAAGATATAATATACTAACACTATAACAGTTCTATATAAACCAAATCTCTGAATAATCCAGCATGGATCAAAGTTAATATGTTAACTCAAATTCATTTTTGTAGAGAATCTCATTTTGTGTTTAGTTCTCTTAATCTTACTTGATAAGTTCCTCAGAGTTTAATGTTTACTTGTAGAATCATAAACTTCAGACCTTGATTTTCATTTTACTCTGAGATGCATGATCTTGTTTGGTTCTGTTCAAGTTTATGATGGAAAGAGAGACAGTACTGCCATGCCAACTAATGAGTGAATGTGTGGGCTAGAGAGATTAGGTGGTTTTTTACATGTCATACAGTAAATTTGTTGCATAGTTGAATGTATGGACAATTTCTTCCAAGACTTGTAGCCAATCATGTTGTGGATTTCTTCTCCTTAGAACTTTTTATGAGGATTCAATATTTAAAACACACACACATGCACACACACACACACACACAAAATCATCAAAATTGATATTTGTGATAATTCTAAATAAGTAAAGATTGGTAAAAAAAAATTGGAATAAAATTCAAAATGCAGCATAAGAGGTTTGTGAAGGGAAAGAGAAATAATACGAACCCTAGTCTTTTTACCTAGCAGCTAGTGGATATAATAGGTTGATGTTAGATGGTTAAATGTGAATGTTTAAACATCTCAGGGATTTGGGTCACGGGGCGAAGCATTTTTCCCGGTGCTTCCTCTCCTAACCTTTGGTCACTAATCCCTGAAGCAATGGAATTCACCATAATATATTTTGCTACATTTTCAACTACAATCCAGTGATATACTCTTCTTTACTTGGACTCAAGGTCCTGCCCTGGACTTTGCCATTACCTGTATCTTAATCCTTGAAATAACTTTCTTCAACATCCCAGCTCAAACTACAGCCTTTCTTTTCCTTGCTTCAGGTATAACTATGAGTCTAACTGTCTTCTGACCCTGAATTCTCTTCTAATTTTTCTGTGGCTCCTGTGTTTTTATCCTTACTTCTTCATCTGGAAATCAGGATTCCTTTACTTTCATCATTTTCTTCTCAGTGACTTGAAACTCTCTGCTCCATCTTCTATATGAAGACAACAGTTCCTCATTTATCAATATATTTGTCATTTCTGTACGCCATTTCTGAGCATTAATTAAAAAATCACCCAGTTGTATAGATTAGTGATAATATACTTGTAAAAAACCTTATCTTTATCCTCAGTAATGTCTGCACATTATTCTGTTTCCATTATCTGTTTCTTTTCCATTTCTTGCTTGCAGTGTCCTCAAATCCCTATTCTGCCTTCACTTTCTGTTGACAATATTAATTTCTGTTTCCCATGGAAAATAAAGAGCAAGATAATAATAGCTTTACTGTTCTATATGCCCTGCCCCACTTAAAAATGTATTTATATCCACTATCTTCTTTCCTTCCCTCCTGTAGAATTGGGAAAATGTTTCTCTTCTTGCCTGAGGTTTCTAGATCCATGTGTGTGCTAATTGCCACTTGCTTCTTCGTAGACCTTGCTCTCCTTCATTTCCTTTATTTTGAAACTTTAATTTCTCTCTCCTGCTTCCCCAGCATCTGAATGTGAACAAGTCTCTTCTCTAAGCCAAACCAATCAGAACATTTACCTCCACCAATTTACACTCACTGCTTTTAATGTAGCGTATCCTATTTATACTTTAACATTTTTACAATAAATACATTTTACACAGTAAAAAGTCTATTTAGTAGATTTGTGCAGTCTAAAGAATAATAAAGAAACACCCACTTACTCATTACCTACCTTAGAACATGGAAAATCACCAAAAAACTCAAAACCACCTGTGTTCTCCTCCACAGTTGCATTATTCTACATTCCCCAGGAAGTAAAGACTATCCTGCACTTTAAATGTTTTTTAAAGATTTTATGACATATGCATACTTTTGTATTTCATATAAATTAATTTATATTATATGCATTGTTTCATGATTTGTTTTCTTCATATTTTTACTTTCTGATATTTCAATATTAATATGCATTGCATTATTTTATTCATCTTCACAACTGTAATATTCCATTTTTAAAAGATGCCTTAAGTTATTTAGCTATTCCACCACGGATGAACGTTTGGATTATTTTCATATTGTTTCTGTGATAAACAATACAGCTTCATGTTCATGTCTCCTGGTGACATTTGCTAGGCAATATATCTGTATATCTCTATGCCTATATAGGTGTATAGATATATAGATATAGATATAGATATAGCTGTGTGTATGTTTGTGTATACAAAACCTAGAATAGAATTTCAGGTCATAAAGTTATGCATGATAATGGCAAATTGTTTTTCAAAGTTGTTACATCAATTTATATCCTATTAGCAATGCATGGGAAATCCCTTTGACTTACAACCACAGTAGCAAATAATTATCCTTCGTAGCTTTTACTTGAATTTTCCTGATTCCTAAAGTGAAGTTGAGCACTCTTTTATATAATTGCGTGTTGTTTCTGTTTGTGTTTTATTTATTGGGAAGTTTTTGTGGATGATATTCTGCCATTGTTCTCCTGGGTTGTTGGTGTTACTGATTTTTAGGTGTTGTTTATATTCTTTATATGAATCCTGCTATGGTATACATGTTGAAAATATTTACTTCCAGTATAAGGTTTATATTTGTTACTTTTTGGGGATATACTTTAGTGAATATAATTTGAATTTTAATATGTTTGAAGTCATTATTCTTATCATGCATAGATTGGTTTTTGTTTTGCTTATGAAATACTTTACCACTGCAAGTTTATAAAAATATTTTCCTATGTTTTCTCCTAAAGGTTTTAAAAGTTCTAACTTGTTGAATTTTTAATGTAAGCCCAGATAACACTAGCAATTGTTTTGACACTTGGTATATATAGAGATAAAAACATACTTTTAAATATTATATTCTTTCAACACTGATCTAAAATACCAGCTCTATTGTATTCAATATATCAGATTCTCACTTTAGGCCTTGGATACCCTTTGCTAATTATATGTTAGTGCCAGACAAAAATACATGCACACACATACCAAACATCCAGGTTATATGCTTTTTCTTACTTAATGATTTTTCTTTTTATGAATGAAACTTATGATTTTTATATTAATAATATTATTGAACCTAATTTGAACATTTTATATTATTATAACATTCTTTATTCTGTATGACTGTTATAAAATCTAATAGTAATATGCACATAGTAGTTAACTATTTATTGACATAATAACACTATGAAAGTCAGTGCAATGAGGTACTTCTCCATTCTCAAAAACTTTTACATATAATATCCAAAGGAAAAAGAAGTGCAGTAATATAGCTCATTGTAATAATGAAGTAAATGTAGATTGAATTTTGAAAATCTGCAAGGCAGTATTGGGACATTACAAATTATTTCATTCCAAGGAGAGTTTCTACTTTTTTTAAGTCTCTAAAGAGTGTGTGGATAGTATATGTAGAGTTGTTCTCCCTATTTAGTCAGAGACTGCCACCTTTAGGAATATGTGTATGGTACTAATTCAAATGATAACATAATGGCCTTGTCAAGAATCTTTGCTTTGAGAGAGTGTTTCATATCAAAATGAAACTGAAACTGTATGCTCATCTCCAACTAAGGTGGTTGAATACAGGTTAGGATGAGATCCTGTTCTGAGTTCCTGTTTTACAGTATCATTAACAAATAGAAACAATTCAACAGTTCAGATTCTTGCTTCTGTAAAATATTCTTCAGAGTAAGTCATATACTTTATGAAGAGTAAGATAAAAAGTCATTTAATTATTATTAACAAATAGAATTTTATAATATTTATATTTTTATTTAATTTAGAAAGATAAGAATCTGTACCTTAGTAGAATGATTTAGAGATTTACAGAAAAAAGATTACCACACTGTTATTGCATTTTACTGATTTCCAAAATAAGCCTGTAACAAGTTCAAAATCTCTATACTTCAGGTGCCTCGTCAAGATCAAGGGGACAATAATATTAGCAGTTTCCCCGTGATATTGTATAAATTATAAAGTGCTTTGAGGATATGTCATGCTGTATGCATGCCATAAATATATCTGCTGAAAAAATGTAATATATTTGGTGTTTTAAGGAGATATCTTTAAAAAGTTACAGGCTATGAATTATGTATATTGCCATTATGACTCTTAAAATTATTGACTTTAAACTACTGGACACTATATTAAAAGTACCTAATTTTTCTTTAAAATTTTTGCAAGTTTTCCAAAAATCATTAGGAAGGTTTCTTCAACTATTTCATGTCAGTAAGTTAATATACAACAGAAAACAGAAATGTATAAAGCTATTTATGATCATCAGTTATATGGTACACTGTAGATTTATAATATGATTATGAGACTTAGTTTACTTGAACTTTGACATTATCTAGAGTCATATCTAATATATGCTAATTTGAGATAAGTTTATCTGAATTTCTTATTAAGAATGATAGGGAATAAATTTACCTTAGTCATGTTTTTTCTTTGTGTTTTTTTTTTACTTTCAGTAAGAAGAAAATAGTGTTTAACATTTAATTCCTGACATAAAAAAGGATCAAGGAAGCAGATGGAGAAAAACAGCTGGAGTATACAGATATTCAGTTTGGTTTTGCTTTAAAATGGCTTCACTCTAGAAAGAAAAATAAAGGAAATTGTGGTAATGATTCCAAGAGGCCTTAAGTGCTTTGGCACAACAATAGGTAAATAACTCCACTGAAGTAACTTATTGATACAGAGAACTGTTGCTAACTTGAGGCAACATTAATTTCAAAAGTTCTTAATAATCTAAGCAAATGCATTCATATTGGTAAATCACACATTTTCATATGTGACTGGTAGATCATTTTGTTTTTACACCCTACTTTGCCATTTCTTTTACAATTCAGTGTGGATGTTAACTACAACCAGCATTCTGAATCCACCTTGGAAGAGCAACATCATGTGTGATTTAGTATATAATGTTGTACTTATTGGTAAAATAACTCTAAACTTTTTCTAACAGGAAAATATTGGGGGTAGTATTAGACACTTAGTTTTCAGGTCAAGTTAGCAAATAACATCAGTAGCTAAATCCTTAAGCTTTATACACATGTGCATGCACACAAACATATAGACACACATACACACACACCCCATGCTCCTCTCCCACCAACACACACAAGCAAGAAGAAATAAAACTGGAAAGTTTAAATTCTATTTAAGATAAAGTACCTTAGGTCAAAGAAAATTTGAAGGGAAGACACAGACTAAAATACAGTACCAGTGTATTGATAGGTCCTATCTGTGTAGTCCATTGACTAAAATGTTAGCTTAGTAATTTTCAGACTGCAAGTAATCACAAAATATAGAATGTAAATATTATAAAAGGAAATGAAGAAACAACAACATATTGATTATCAGTACACGATGTTTAAATGACTAATACTATACCTAAAAGATTGCTTGGATATGAAAAATTGATATAGTCTTTTTTCCTCTAATTAAATAGAAACAGTAGTTTGAAGAGAGGTTTTTATGCCAAATATGTAGCTTTCTTTTTCAAAATTCAGATACAAGGAGAAGGAATATCAATAATCTCAACCAGCATACAATTCAAATAGATTATAGATAATAATACGATAATTCAATTAGTATATCCAATTTAGCAATCTATATTTGTTATACTAATATTAACATTGAATACCATTAATTATTCTTTTTCAATAGGACATGTTGTCAAATTTTAAAAAGATCTTAGTAAATATCATTAGGACTTATAAATGACTATGTATGTGATTGAATACTTGCCCATTATTTCTATATTTAAGGAATTCATTCATATTTTCAAGCTACTTATACATATTGAATTTGAATGAGCCAAAGAAAGGATGATCAAAATTTTATTTTAAATATGGATATAAACAAATTTTAGTTATTTTAAGTAAGTTTTTCAAGTAAAATTTGGCTTTGAATAATAATTTCTATTGTTAATACTTTTAAATGTTATACCATTTTCTTCATTTATTTAATAGTCTACACTTTTTCTAAGTTAATAGAAAAGATTTTTAAAACCTGACAAGAAATAAAATAAAGTTAAGGAAAGGCATTTTTGAAAAGGAAATGTTTAATTCATTTTAAACTTTGTTTCCACTGTAATGTATTACAACAAATTTACTTATGTCGATGAAAGAAAGTAATTTGTTTGACTTTATATTTACATTTTATGAAAAATAAAGGATTAAAATAGCTACAAAGCAGGCAAGGATGTGAATAGCAAATTCCCCCATTTCTTACGTGAGTGTAGCTGTTGCTATAGCTACTGAGTGGCTTGCCTTCAACATAGGTTTAGATTTGACCTTCAGATTAACCTATGACTCCAACATTATGGGTGTATGCTATAGGGTATCATTTTCTTTCTTCTTGTTTTTTTTTTTTAACCAACAGATGAATTGCCTGTAAGGTAAAACCCACGAAGAATACATACTGACAAATTTCAATTTACATAGACTGAAAGGTGATTATAAACTGTGCATGTATGAATTTTTCCAAATTATTTACCATTGAAGGCTATTTATGTATCCCATTCACCATTTTATTTCCTGAAATAATTTATCTTCCAGATATACTTCTTTTATAACTGTAACTTTGAAATTTCTTCAACTTTGCTCTCACTACTGAAATTATTTACAACTTTAGTAAGGTTATAACACTGCTAATTTATTCACTTTTAATTATATTTAGATATGACACTTTTTTATCTGATAGGTCTTTTATCATTTCTCCTTAATTACACAGAATCACTTACAGATAAAAATATGGCTTGGAGGGGCTTCCCTGGTGGCACAGTGGTTGAGAGTCCGCCTGCCAATTCAGAGGACACGGGTTCGTGCCCCAGTCTGGGAAGATCCCACATGCCATGAAGTGGCTGGGCCTGTGAGCCAAGGCCGCTAAGCCTGTGCATCCAGAGCCTGTGCTCCACAATGGGAGAGGCCACAACAGTGAGAGGCCCACGTACCACAAAAAAAAAAAAATATATATATATATATATATATATATATATATATATGACTTGGAAAAATAATGTATTTACATATTAATTTAATTGTTATATTTCTATGTACATACTATAGAAGTACTCTGAAGTCCAAAGGTATATTGGCATTGACAACATAAAATGAGAGACATATTGAGAAAAATAAGTTTAAGGTAATGACTTTGAAAATAGTCAAAGAAGTAATTTTAAAGGGCATGTTTTAGATACTGTTTGGAGACTACAGTCATACCATATAAGGCTATACAAGATGTTCAAGGCACATCTCTAAAAGCTGCTATTCATAAAAATCACAATAATAATTTGTTTCCCTGAAGTTTTATAGTGTGGTGGCCTTTGGGCTGTTTACATGAAAATTTGTGCATATAAATGAAAAGCATAAAAAGACAATAGTAAAAGGTAAATATGTGGGTAAATATATAAGGCTTTTCATAAAATTGTTATTCATAAATAGGTATGTTTACATTGTTAAAACATTGCTAAGGGATTATTGCATTGTAGGAATAAAATATATGAGAACAAGAACACAAAAAGTAGAAAGGTAGTAAATGGAATTAAACTGAAGTAAAATTCTTACATTTTTCAGGATGAAGATTATTTCTGGAATAACCTGATGACTTAAAGATACTTGCTCTACTATCTAGAACAACAAATAACATATAACACAAAAATAGATCTAAAAAATCAATAAGCAAGATAAAGTAAGATAGTAACAAATATTTGATTCACTTGAAAGAAGTATGGTAATGAGAAACAGAGAATCATAGATCAACAGAAGCAAATAGCAAGAAGGTAAATTTTAACCCAACCGTAACAATAATCACCATAAAAGTAAATGGACTAAACACACTAATTAAAAGGCAGAGATTTAAAAATATTGAATCATATGCTGTTTAAAAACATATTTTAAATATTGAGAACAGAACAGCTTGAAATAAAAGGGGAGAAACATGTATCATTGCCAACACATTGAGTATTAGAAAGTTGATGTAGCTACATTAATATAGAAATACACATTATGGCCAAGTTAAAGAGGGATATTTCACAGTATAAAAGAGTCAATTCATCAAGTTATAATCATCTTAAATGTGTACACACTTAATAACAAAACTACTTTAGAGCAGTAAAACTGACAGAGCTACAGGAAAAAGTCACAGTAATATTATGTGATTTGGAGAATCTTCTCTTGGTGTTAGACTAATAAAAATTGTTAGAAAATAAAATATTTGAGCAACACTATTAAACAATTTGACCTAAATGACAATTGCAGAACAATGTAGCAACCACTGAATGCATGTTTATTTTCACTTGCACATAAAACATCCATTAAAAGAGTATCAATACATTTCAAATGATTGAAATAATGCAGAATGTGCTCTTTGATCAAAGTGATATTAAATTAGAAATAAACAACAGTACTGTAACTTAAAAAAACTCTAAATATTGGGCTTCCCTGGTGGCACAGTGGTTGAGAGTCCACCTGCCGATGCAAGGGAAACGGGTTCGTGCTCCGGTCTGGGAAAATCCCACATGCCGTGGAGCAGCTGGACCCGTGAGCCATGGCCGCTGAGCCTGCGTGTCTGGAGCCTGTGCTCTGCAACGGGAGAGGCCACAACAGTGAGAGGCCCGCATACCACAGAAAAAACAAAACAAACTCTAAATATTTGGAAATAAAGTAATATAGTTCTAAATAGTCCATGATTCAAGAAGTCAAGAAAAAAATTTAAGCATATGAACTAAATGATAATAAAAACATCAAAATTTGTAACATGCAGATAAGGCAGTACTTAGAAATCTTATAGTATACGGGAAGTAAATAATTAATTTCTATGAATTTTATTTTATTTTATATATTACTCTCCATAAAAAGGGAGAAAAAAAGATAAACATTGAGGAAATTATCTAATTCAGTGTCACACCAAATAAAAAATTGATCAATGGAGATGATGATGATAATAATGATGATGATGTTATACATAAGTCAGGTAAACTTTAAAAGTAAGAACTTCTGGACTATTTGAATATGGTGACATTAATATCTTTTTCATAATATTCAGTTTTAATTACAGTTTTGTTTTATTTTGTATCTTTCTCCTTCAGTTATCAATACCTCCTTTGCTTTCTAAATGTCTTCCAAATGTGAAGGAAATTATATACTTTCAATGTTTTACTTTCAAAATTAGAGGTCCCTTTTTTTCATATTCTTTCAAAGTTTTCAAAGCTTCATATTCATAGTTTTGCGTATTGATTTCAGTCAGACTGTAAATTTTTCCAAGCAGAAATATTCATTTAAAAATAATTTATCAGGGCTTCCCTGGTGGCACAGTGGTTGAGAGTCCGCCTGCTGATGCAGGGGACACGGGTTCGTGACGCGGTCTGGGAAGATCCCACATGCCGCAGAGTGGCTGGGTCCGTGAGCCATGGACGCTGAGACTCCGTGTCCAGAGCCTGTGCTCCGCAACAGGAGAAGCCACAACAGCGAGAGGCCCGCGTACCACAAAAAAAAAAAAAATAATAATAATAATAATTTATCTTGTTGTATGTTGAAATATATATTACTGTTATGTGTAAAAGTTCAGACATCAATGAACAGAGGAAAGATAAAGCAGAAGAATCATCACTACTCACACACTATTCATAAAGCTTTTCTGAAGCAATTCCTGCTTGAGGAATTTTAGAATGTCTTTTCATAAGAAAACCCTCTGTAAAAAAGTCAAAATCCATTTTGTATCTTAACAAAATATTATTTCTTCTTGTAGCCCTCATTTTCCTTAGAAAGGGTAGCAGTGGGATTACAGGATTTGGATTCTGTTTTGGCACTTGTAAATTTACTGAAAAGTATAAATTACATGTACTATTTTAACCTTCTCTTTTAAAAATATTGACCTTGTTCTGTCTTTGCACAGGTGAACCTCCTCCTTTTTACCTGCTGTAATTTTAAATTATCCCATGTTGCAAAGCTTCATCATCAAATACATTTGGTATACCAACACAGATTTCTATGTCTCCTCTATTAGTCTCAAGTCTACTGGTAAAAGTTTTGACATTGTATACAGTGTATAGAGGTGATATGGATTATCAATATTGGTGTGGCAATTAAGAAGCAGTAAATGGAAACAAACTCCAATTTCTTGTTCTGACTTTAGCAATAAGTATCCAGGTATTATTTATAATTGAATTTTTGTTTCATCACTTTTAAAATATAGAAATAACTTGTTATAAACACTCACTTATTTCTTGTAACAATAAAATAGAACAATAAAGTATAGAAAAGTTTTTTTCAAAAACTTCAAAACAGTTTAAATCATACATTGATATCACTTGATGAACATTTTTAAATTAGCTTATGTAATTTTAATTAACAGTAAAGGTATCTCAATGTATTGAGTCCCAATGTTACTATAAGTATAAAGCAAAATATCAGTTATTTTATTGAGTTTTTGCATATATTATTTTACACATACTTAAAAAGTGCAGGATGTTGTTTCTATGTCCCTTTTCAAATTCTTGTATAATCATAGGAACTTGATTTGTGGATGTAGTTGAAATTTTGGAATGCAGAAATTAGGGAAAACTGTGTGTTTCCCTTAAAGGATATGGTTTATTAGACATTTTGCAATGATTGAATTGATCTTTAGTGCATTATTTTCCTTGTATCACAATCAACATTTTAGCAGAAAATTGGAACTCAACACATATGCTTTGAGGCAGATAATCTAATAATTAGTAATAATATGTATTTCTATCTACTAATGGAAAAAACATGATTAAAATGGTTAATGAAGGGGGAGACAAAGACGGTGGAGTAGGAGGATGTGAAACTCAACTTTCCTGTAAACGTATCAAAAATATATCTACACAGGGAGCAATTATCACTGAAAACTAACTGGAGACTGGCAGAAAGACTCCCATACAACAAAGGCTGTAGGAAAATCCACAGAGAATTGGGTAAAAAGGGAAGAAAAGTGATTAGGTTGAGACCTGTGTCCCTGGGACGGGACTCAGAGGAAAAGGGAGGTTACATGGGCAGAGATCCTCCCTGGGGAGTGAGTGATTCAAGCTACATACTGGACGCCTGAGGCCTGTGGTCTGCCACAAGGAAGAAGAGCCACCTTAGCTGGTTGGAAGGCCAGTAGAATTAACAGGAAGTCTGCGGGAAGCCTGGACTCTCCCTGTGAGGAGCATGAACACACATGCTTGCTTCTGAATCAGGGAGGTGAAGGTGGATTAAAAATTGCACCAGTAGCTGGTCAGTATTCCATGAGCACACCAGAACATGACCCTTCCTGATGCCAGCGATTGCTCTAACACCACCTGATTTCTGACGCAACTCTGCATTGCTAAGAGGGCTTGGCTGTGAGGCACAAAAGCAGAGCTTAGCTGTGAGACATGAAATCAACTCAGACCCTGCCATAAGACAAAGAGGTGGCATCTTCAGACCTACGTGGCATCTGAGCAGGGTATGGGCAGCCATTACAGGTCCTAACACACAGCATCAGAAACAGTCTGGATCTTGAACCCCAGGCAAACCACCACAGCCTGTGTCCTGACACATGCTGAATGCCAACACCAGCCCCACCATGCCAACACTGCTTGCTTCAGCACTGCTCCCCTTGGGGGTGAGATTGCCAGTGCTGGGAGGTGGGAGAACACATGTTTACAGGGAAAAAAGCCAGCTCAGACCTGACCCTCAGGCCTTCTGCTCAAGCAACTTGAGACCAGACTTCCACCCTGATAGGGCAGTGATGGCCACTGAGAAGCGGGGAAGCCTCAGTTCACACTTAGCTCTGGCTCTAGACATCTCATCTTCAGCCCCACCTCCCACCAAGGTGAGAGATGCCAAACAACCCTGAGAAAATATGTGACTGGTGTTCACATCAATCCAGCTCTCCCACAAAGCCACTGGGCACACCAATTATATAGGGACAATCACACACAAGTAAACCTCTTCAAGAATGCAATAGGTAACTGTATCACATAATTTCACAGAGACAGGAAAAGTTAAGCAAAATGAGAAAAGGAAGGAATTCATCTCAACTGAAAGAGCAAGAGAAAACCCCTGGAAAAATAACTAAAGAAACAGAAACAGGCAACTTATCAGATAAAGAATTCAAAGCATTAGTAGTAATAATAGTAATTGGATTAGGGGAAATAATAGATGAACATAGTTAGAACTCTAAAAAAGAACTAGAAAATATATAATAGAATGAGTCAGACCTTAAGACTAAAATAACTGAAATGAAAAACACAAAAGAAGAAATGAATGGCAATCTAGGTGATACAGAAGAATGCCTATATGATCAAGAAGAATAATAATGGAAATTACCTAGTGAGAACAGCAAGACAAAAAACAAATTTTAAAAATGTGAACAGTTTAAATGATCTTGAGGTAACCATCAAGCTTACCAACATTCATATTATAAGGGTCCCCAAAGGAGAAGAAAGAGGGAAGAGGGTCAAAAATGCATATGATGAAATGATGGCTGAAACTTCCCAAATCTGAAAAAGGAAACAGATATCCAGGTACAAGAAGCACAGAGGGACCCAAACACGATGAACCCAAGAGACCCACACAAAGATATATCATAATTAAAATGGCAAAAGGTAAAGATAAAGAGATAATTCTAAAGACAGCAAGAGAAAAACAAAGAGTCACATACAAGGGGATCCCTACAAGGCTACCAGCTGATTTTTCTGCAGAAACTTTGCAGGCCAGAGAGGAGTGGTGTGATACATTCAAAATGTTGAAAGAGAAAAACCTGTAACCTAGGGTAATCTACCCAGCAAGATTATCATTTAGAATTGAAGGAAAGATAAAGAACTTCTCAGACAAGCATATACTAAAAGAGTTCATCAATAATAAACCTACCATCAAAGAAATGTTAAGGGGTCTTCTCTAAGTGGAAAAAATGCTATAAGAAGAAGAAAGAATCTATAGGAAAGGAAAAATCCAGCTAATAAAGGCAAATATATAGTGAAGGCTGAAGATCAACCACTTAAATAAGCTAGTATGAAGATTAAAATATTAAAAAATTATAAAATCAACTGTAACGATAATAATCAGTAAAAGGATAAACATGAAGATGTTAAATATGACATCCAAAACACAAAAAGTGAAGGAGGGAAGTAAAAAATGTAAATACAGTAGAATGTGTTTGAACTTAAAGGACTACCTGTTTAAAACAAGTAGATATAGTTATAGGTTAACATATATGAACCACATGGTAATCACAAATAGAAAACCTAAAATAGATACACAAAAACTAGAGAGAAAAGAACACAAGCAACCACTAAAGAAAATCATCAAACCACAAGAGAAGAAACAAAAAGAAGAAATAACAGAGAAGAACTACAGAAACCACTTGAAAACAAATAATAAAATGGCATTAAGTACATACTTATCAATAATTACTTTAAATGTCAATGGACAAAATGCTCTGATCAAAAGGCATAGTATGGCTGATTGGATTAAAAAAAAACAAGATCCATCTATATGCCACTTTCAAGTGACTTATTTCAGAGCTAAAGACACACACAGACTGAAAGTTAGGAGATGGAAAGAGATATTTCATGCAAATGGAAATGACAGGGAAGCAGGGGTAGCAATACTCATCAGACAAAATAATATTTTAAACAAATCTACAAAACAAGACAAAGAAGGATGTTATAAAACAATAAACAGACCAATAAAAGAAGAGGATATTACCCTCGTTAACATATATGCACCCAAAACAAGTGTGCCTAAGTATAAAATCAAATATTAACAGACATAAAGGGAGAGATTGACAATAATACAATAATAGTAGGGGACTTTAACACCCCACTTTCATCAATGGACAGATCATCCAGACAGAAAAATCAGTAAGACAACAGTGACACAATAGACCAGTTGGACTTAATAGATATCTACTTCACTTTACATTAGAAAACAGCAGAATATACACTCTTTTCAAGTGAACAGGGAATAGTCTCAAAAATAGATCACATTTGGGAGTTTCCTGGTGGCCTAGAGGTTAGGATCTCAGGCTTTTGCTGCTGTGGCCCAGGTTCAGGCCCTCAGGTTGAGCAACTGAGATCCCACAAGCTGTGCTGCATGGCCAAAAACAAACAAACAAAATAGATCACATTCTAGGCTACAAAACAAGTATCAACAAATATAAGATAGAAAATATATCAAGCATTTTTTTCCAACCACAATGGTATAAGACTAGAAACCAATTACAGAAAGCAAAATGAGAAAAGCACAAACATATGAAGACTAAACCACATACTACTAAAAATCAATAGGTCCAGGACATAATTACAAAGGAAATCAGAAAATACCAGAAGAAAAATGAAAATGGAAACATGACTTTCCAAAATCTATGGATTGCATCAAAAGCATTACTAAGATACAAATTTATACTGATATAGCCTACCTGAAGAAACAAGAAAAATCTCAAATAAACAACTTAACCTACCATCTAAAGAGTTAGAAAAGCAAGAACAAACAAAGCCCAAAGTCAGTAGAAGGAAGGAAATAATAAAGATCAGAGAGGAAATAAATTAGAGACAAAAACAAACAAATAAACAATAAAAAGAATTAGTGAAACGAAGAGTTAGTTTTCTGAAAAGATAAACAAAATTGATAAACTTATAGGTAGGCTCATTGAAAAGAAAAGAGAGAGGACTCAAGTAAACAAAATAATAAATGAAAGAGTAGAAATTATAACCAATACTACAGAGACACAAAAAATCATAAGAGAATACTATGAACAGTTATATGCCAAAAAATTGGACAACCTAGAAGAAATGGATACATTTTTGGAAATATACAAACTTTGAAGTCTGAATCAGGAAGGGACAAACAATCTGAACAAACCTATCACTATTAGTGAAATTGAATTTGTAATAATAATAATAATAATCATAAATCCCAGCAAACAAAAGTCTGGGACCAGACAGTTTCCACAAGGGAATTCTATCAGACATATAAAGAAGAACTTATGGGCTTCCCCGGTGGTTGAGAGTCCACCTGCTGATGCAGGGGATGCAGGTTCATGCCCCAGTCTGGGAAGATCCCACATGCTGCCATGATCGCTGAGCCTGCGTGTCCGGAGCCTGTGCTCCACAATGGGAGAGACCACAACAGTGAGAGGCCCGTGTATCACAAAAAAAAAAAAAAAAAAAGAAAAAAAGAACTTATACCTATCCTTCTCAAACTATTCCAAAAAAATTGAAGATGGAACATTCCCAAATCCATTCAGGGCCACCATTACCCTGACACTAAAACCAGATGAAGACACCACAAATAAAGGAAAATTACAGGCCAATATCTCCAATAAATATAGATGCAAAAATCCTCAACAAAATATTAGCAAACAAAATTCAAAAGTATGTAAAAAGGATCATATACCATTATCAAGTGAGATTTATTCCGGGGATACAAGGATGGTTCAATATTCGCAAATCAATCAATGTGATACACCACATTAACAAAGGAAGTACAAAATCACACAATCAACTCAATAGAAGCAGAAAATCATTTGACAAAATTCAAAATACATTTATGATAAAAACTCTCATCAACATGAATATAGAGGAAACATAATAAAGACATGACAAACCCACAGCTAATATTATATTCAATGATGAAAAGCTGAAAGCCTTTCCTCTAAAATCAGGAGGAAGACAAGGATGCACACTCTTACCACTTATATTTAACATAGTATTAGAAGTCCTACCCACAGCATCCAGACAGAAAAAGAAATACAAGTCACCAGAATTGGAAGGGAAGAAGTAAAACTGTAACTATTTGCAGATGACATGACACTATATATATATGTGGTGTCATTAAAGTCTCCACCAAAAAATTGTTAGAACTAATAAATGAATTCAGTAAAGTTGCACAATGCAAGATGAATATACAAATATCTGTTGCTTTTCTATACACTAATAATGGACTATTTGAAAAGGAAAGCAAGAAAATAATCCTCTTTAAAATGTGTCAAAAAGAATCAAATACCCAGGAATTAAATTAACCAAGGACATGAAAGACTTATTCTCTGAAAATTGTAAAACACTGATGAAGGAAATTGAAGATGATACAAAGAAATGGAAAGATATTCAGTGTTCTTTGACAGAAGAATTAATATTGTTAGAATGTTCATACTACCAAAAGCAATCTACAAATTTAATATAATCCTTATTAAAATACCCATGACATTTTATACAGAAGTGGAACAAATAATCCTAATATTTATATTGAACACCAAAAGACCCCAAATTGTCAATTCAATCTTGAGAAAAATGAACAAAGCTGGAGGTAGCACACTCCCTGATTTCAGACTATACTACATAGCTACAGTAATCAAAACAGTATAGTACTGGCACAAACACAGACATATAGATCAGTGGAACAGAATAGAGAGCCCAGAATTAAACCCACACACAAGTGGCCCATTAATCTAAAACAAAGGAGGCAAGGCAATACAATGGAGAATAAACAGTCCTTCAATAAGTGGTGCTGGGAAAAATGGACAGCTACATGTAAAAGAATGAGATTAGAATGGTTCCTCACACCCTATACAAAAATAAACTCAAAATGGATTAAAGACATTAATGTGAGTCCTGAAACCATAAAACTCATAGAAGAGACCATAGGCAGAACAATCTTTGACATTATTCATGTCAATGTATTTTTGTATCTGTCTCCTAAGGCAAAAGAAACAGAAGCAAAAATAAATAAATGGGACATAATTAAACTTAAAACCTTTTGCACTACAAAGGAAACCATCAACAAAATTAAAAGACAACCTACTGAATGGGAGAAAATATTTGAAAATGACATGACTGATAAGGGGTTAATATCCAAAATATATAAACACCTCATACAACTCAATGTCAAAAAACAAAAACCTAGATTAGAAAATGAGCAAAAGACATGAATAGACATTTTTCCAAAGAAGGCATACAGATGACCAACAGAAACATGAAAGATGCTTAATATAGCTAATGGTCAGAGAAATGCAAATAAAAACTACAATGAGATATCACCTCATACCTGTTATAATGGCTGTCATCAAAATGACATGGCACTAATGTTTGTGTGGATGTAGAGAAAAGGGAGCACTCATACACTGTTATTGGGAATGTAAATTGGTGCAGCCACTCTGAAAAACAAGATGGAGGTTCCTCAGAAAACTGAAAATAGAATTACCATATGATTCAGGAATTCTACTCTTGGGTATATATCAGAAGGAAACAAAAACACTAATTTGAAATAATATATACACCTTAATGTTTATAGCAACATTATTCACAATAGCTAAGATATGGAAGAAACCTAAGTGTCCATCAACAGATGAATGGACAAAGAAGATATGGTATTTATACATACAATGGAAAATTACTCAGCCATTAAAAAGGGAAATTCTGTGATTTGCAGAAAGTGGATAAACCTAAAGAGTGTTGAGCTTAGCGAAATAAGTGAGACATAGAAATACAAATACTCTATCTTATCACTTACATGGATAATCTAAAAAATAAAAAAAAAAAATGTGTATAACAGAACAGAAACAGATACAGAAAACAAACTAGTTGTTCCCAGTGGGGAGAGTGGAGGGGATAGGGGCAAAATAGGCGAAAGGAATTAAAAGATGCAAACTACTAGGTATAAAATAAATAAGCACAGGGAATATAGTCAGTATTTTACAATAACTCTGTATGGAATATATTCTATAAAAATATTGAATTATTGTTTGTACACCTGAAACTAATACAATATTGTAAATCAACTATACTTCAATTTGAAAAAAGGGCAAATGAAACACTTCTTCAGCTTAGGTCAAAATGAACAGACTTTGGTATTCATATTAGCATTAGAATATGAACTGTGATTGTAATCAAGGATTAATCAATTTTGTATCCCTAAAGTCTAGCAGTGAACTTAACCTATAGTCAGTGCTCAAATTAATGTCCTTGGGTGGATCTTCTAAGTCATATTATGTATTCTACAAAGGTATATATATGAATCTCATTCCTTCCTTCTCCATTTTCACTATCTTCCATCTTCTGGTCTAATATTGGCAAAGATGAAAAGAGGAACCTCAGGAAAGAAGCATCAGAAAATGTTATAGTATCACCACCCTTCATACACTGGGAAATGTTGAAATGGTTCAGTTGTACATAATTTAACACAATGGCAAAAATTTTGAAGACCACAATAGTTATCTTGGTTTCAAAGGTCAGTACGCACATTGCTTTACATCTTCTGAAGACTTGAGGAAAAAAAAATGAATTTTTTTTCTCATTCTTCCTATGAGAAAGGGAATTCTTTCTACCAAATTTTTAAAATTCTTTTTAAATTTTAAAATGAAAGAAAAAATTCTACCAATACCATATTCTCCTGTCTCCATTGCCATTTAGATTTCAGACCTTTAATTCACACTTAATGGCTTATAGTTGATAAAGCATCTCTTCTCCCAAGGGGATCTTTGAATTTTAATAGGAATAAAAGCCTAGGGATAAAAGGATTAACCTCAAAAATAAAACCTCCTTTGGATTTTTCTTAATTAACACTAAATGTTTATCTACTCTGTGCATAAAAGTGACCTAGGATATTGAACTTTAATGATATTCTTTAGCTTGTTCTGTTACTATTAAGAAAAAACACTTCAGCAATCTATTATTTTAATGGTGTAAAGTAGTTGTATACAATGGAAGATTTTGTCTTTTATGTATGCATGATTGAGAAACTCCATATCTATTGTGGAGATTCTGCAAATGTGCCAATAAACAAACATTTTCAATCCTTTTTTTAGTATCTAAATATAACATGATTTTGCGTGTACACATGATGAGCTAGAGAGATGGAAAATATGTCACTGATGTTGGTTATATTTTGTAAAATCTACAAGGAATTTACTTTAAGTAGATTAGAATATTTATTTCATATTCCAATGATGATATTTTAAAATTTTATAAACTATCTTGCAATTCTTGTTATAAAATTGAAAAAAAGAGAAATTGAAGAAAAATTTAGTCATAGTCACTTTATAGTCAAGGGTTTAGAAATAAACCTATCTCAACATTTCTAAGGGGCTTTAGATAGGATTCATGGATTTTATCACATAATACCCACCCACAGAATCACAACTCTATTGTAAACATTTGTAGATATTGTACAGTTTGAAGTTTATTTGGGAGAAATTAGCTTATTGAGAGCCTTTTCTAAAATACAAAGTAATCACTATCAATTTCATACACAGCAATCTCAGATACTTTCAAGTAAAACAAGATGGAGTGTGGGAAATGACAATCAAAAGGAAAGATTTAAGGTGATCAGGTGGGTGGGTGAAATGGAAAGATTTTGGCCATTTAGAGTTGAAGAATGTGAAAACAAAGTAAAATTTAAAAATTGACAGTGTAACAGACTCTTGAAAACTATAATTTGAAGATTGACTATTACAATGCTTAATCTATTTTTCCAAATATTCTCATTCTTTTTTTTTCCTCTAGTTAACAAATAGCAATTCTTCTATTTATAGAAAATGTAGAATTTTCCTTCTTAATTGCAATTTTTCTCTCTCTTGGATATTCTTGTAAATGTTTTCAGGTAAAACTAGTTTAACTATATAATCCATAAGTTTCACACTTAATTTACCCTCCTCTCTTAATTATATAGTCTTTAATATTTATGCATATCTAGTAGTGGTAGTCTGGGAAAAAAGAGCCTGCTGTTTTCCCAACTACAATTACCTATAACATATGCTTTTTCTTCATATGAAATGAAAATTTTATGATTTAGTAAAATTGATCAAGGCATTTCAGCTTGCAGAAACATACTAGAGTATAACACTTTTTATTTGACACTTTCCATTTTCTAATACTTTCTACCTGTTTCAGGAATCTCATGATCCTTAACTCTAGCACACATCTGCTATCTCATCACATCATGGTTGGATTAGCTATTTCCATTGGAAATCAGGCTGATTGTCTTATTCTCCTTCTCTCCTAAAATATTGTTTTGCAAGTGTTTGAACAAAGGTTATGTGAATATCTTATCACAATGCCTTTCTGTTTTAGAGTATTTCACAAAAGAGCCCAGAGTATCTCATAGAAAAAAAGATATATATTTTGAAGAATATGAAGTAAGTACAGAATGATTAATACATTAAAAAATTTATTGAAAAATATAGGTCTAAAACACTGTTAAGGCTTATATATACTGTGTTGCTGAATCATCTCAAAGCCTCATGTGTATTAAAGTGCTGCTACATTTATTTTAACTAATAGAAACTGTGTATCAGAGTTGAAATATCATTAAAAATAGTACTCTCCCAGGTAAATAATAATAACAGTTATAGCCTATATATACCTAAATTGAAGTGTTATCGATGTTGATTGAAAATACTGAGGAATATTATTTTAAAAACAAATATAAAAGTTGGCATTCCAGAATATATTTTTAAGCTACATTTCAAAACAACTTAAAATGT
Source organism: Delphinapterus leucas (assembly GCF_059928025.1). Taxonomy (NCBI): domain Eukaryota; kingdom Metazoa; phylum Chordata; class Mammalia; order Artiodactyla; family Monodontidae; genus Delphinapterus; species Delphinapterus leucas. The sequence continues at coordinate 39,547,897 of NC_143146.1, read as the reverse complement.
GTTATATACATGATTTAGGACATCACTTTGATTTTGGAAAAAAAAAATCAGCTGAAAGGGATATCTTAACATGTTATATTTCTCAGTCAATAAATTGCAGTACAAATTTGAAGTGTTTAATGGGGTGGGGGAGGGGTGAGGTGGTAAGTTATATTCTCTCATCCAGGCTTTGAATTTCATGTATCCTTAAGATTACTTAATTCATAATAAGATGTTTTTGAAAATGCCAGTCAAGAAAGTAAAGTTGTATTCACTTTTAAAGTTAAAATAACTTTGTATCTCTCTCCCTCTCTTTTTTCTCTAAATCTTACTCTGAGAGTCCATACTATTTTTTTTTTTCCTTTTGGCTAGTTTTTAATGTGGGCAATTGTACTTTAGCTCTGATGAAATGTCATTCTCTGTCTACCTAGAAATAAGATTGTTCTTGACATTGGGAGTTTGTCATTGATTAAATTGTCATAGTCTATTTGAAACCTAAATGCTGCCTTTAGTCATTGTTATTTTTCTTCTTTAGAAAGTGAACTTTGTGAATAATTGCATGCCCCAGATGTGTCAAAATGAAGAGAAAGCAGCATTCCTAACTATGAACATACTATATACTATTTGTCTCTGCTGTCTTGAGCAGCTTTACAAAGTGAAATATTTCAAAACTGTATTGTAGAGTCAAAGACTTAGTCTTAGGTGTAAGATAAATTTAGTGTAGAACTATAGGATTTATTGATGTTCTTCATTTTCCCACAAATACCAATTTATTAATATTATTATATTATATTCCTAAGAAAAATTATAAAACATTTGTGACCTTAAGCTTTAAGTATTTGTAAAGATGATGGATATCAAAATGTAAGGACATTTTAAAATGTATTTATTCATTATATCCTCTTTGGGCACATCGGGGAATTTTAAGTATCTCCTCGTGTAAAAGGAGAAATATTTTCTCAAGGTGCTTTTAAAAATACCTCTAACACTTTTAGGGACATCCCTGGCAGTCCAATATTTCCACCCTTCCACTGCAAGTGGTACCAGTTCAATCCCTGATCAGGGAACCAAGATCCCACATGCCTTGCTGTGCAGCCAAAAAAAAAAAACTAAAAACTCTATCACTTTTGACTTAAAGTAATTTATATTAGTGCAGGTATGTAAAAATTGTTACAAATATAGTATGTACACATACTTATTTGTAAATTAGTATTTTTTTATAAATTTAACTCTTTTACTACCTACATTTAGATTTATAAACCACTTTCCAACTTTAATAGTTGAAGATAGTTTAAATTGTACTTCCTTGATGAGCATGACTAAGAATATAAAAGGTAGCTTCTCACACTGCAGGAAGTAAATATGTAAATAAGACATACATAAATAAGCAATAATATTCAGGGTACAAGATATAAGGGAGTTTGAAATCTAAAGAAGAAATAAAGACAAATATCATATGATATCACTTATATGTGGAATCTACAAAAAGGGTACAAGTGAACTTATTTACAAACAGAATTAGAGTCACGAATTAGGAAACAAACATGGTTACCAGGGGATGGGGTGAGAAATAAATTGGGAGATTGGGATTGACATGTACACACTACTATATATAAAATAGATAACCAATAAGAACCTGCTGTATAGCACAGGGAACTCTACTCAATACTCTGTAATGGTCTATGTGGGAAAAGAATCTAAAAAAAAAGAGTGGATATATGTATATGTATAACTGGTTCACTTTGCTGTACACCTGAAACTAACACAACATTGTAAATCGACTATACTCTAATAAAATATTTAAAAAAACATATAAAGAAGAAATAGTTCAACATGGGGTGGAAGGAGAATTAACGGATATATTTAAATTTAGCTTTAAATGATGTATTTCATATGGGTATAGAGACGGGAAGAAAAAATAAAATAATTTGAAGCTGGGTACTAACATACTGAATGATATGGAGGAGAAAACAAATATGGTACACTGTTGCTAAGAAAATAAATAAAATAGTAAGTTAATTTTAAAACGATCCAATCTTATCAAAAGATTTTAGAAGTTTGGTTTGGGAGGAATGTGTGTGTGTGTTCTTTTTACATAGATTACTGTAAACCACTCTGGGTTCTTGTATGGGGGCAAAAATAATGAAAAATGTCTTTTCAAATACAGTCTGGTCGTAGTGGATTGTAGAAAGAATCTGGAGGCAGTGACCTAGATAGAAAATATTTATAGTTATTCAAGAGTGAGTTAAGGGATTAGAGTGAGGGCCATGGGAAAAGAAATATAAAGGATAGGTTCAAGAGGGACTGTGAAGGTCGTACAAAGAGCAAAGAAAGCAAAAAAAGACAAAAATAAAGAATATTGATTTAAAGATGATGCCAAAATTTCTAGCCTTGGACATACCAATAATTAAACAGAAAATCTGTAAGGGGAAAGACATATAAAGAAAAAAATTTATTTGTTTTTAACCTGGCAAGGCTGAGGTAAAAGTCCATTATCTAAATCATGCCACATTTCAAGGTGTTAGGTTATGGTCCTGCATGTAAAAGATCAAAATTGGACAAGTGGTTTTCAATGTAAATGTAGTAGATGGAGTCATGATCATTGGTAAACTTATTTAGCAAGGTATAAATATAAGAACAAAGGATACAAGACTAAGAGATAAGTTAGAATCAATAGAACCAACTGAGAAAAAGGGAAAGTTCCAGAAGAGGATTGAAAGAATTAGAAATATGAAGGGATGCTGATGCTATGAACAAAATAATTTATGTAAATTTAAAAAAAAATGTAAATATTAGAAAACTCTCGAGCTACACAAATCTTTTCTGCAACTTTACTACAGCCAGGAGATATCAAATAACCACGTTCTGTAGATGATTGTGTATATATAATTATAATCTTAAGCAGAAGCCACTTAGATCCATAATCATCCCAGGATGGGAACGTACTTCCCTCCCCTTGCCACCAGGATATACAACACATTCACCTCGCATTCAGCTGTGTGGCTACTAGATGTCAGGAACTATGTCAAGTACAAAAATAAAAAGGTGAACTAGGAAATCAAAGACCCTAATCCTCTGCATATACTTTTGCAAGAAATAGACAATAAGCAAGTAAAACAATAAATACTACTCTCAGAGACTGGAACAAGTGTTATGAAGGGATAACAAAAATCCAAATGATGAGATAAAAACTGAACTAGTAAAGGCCACTTTAAATGAGGAACTACAGAATAGCCTAATAAGGTGACATTTTTAGTTCAGAACCCCAAAACCAGCCTTTGAAGAAGTAACTTTACAGTTACTGAATGTAAATCATGCAGAGGCCTAGAGGAAGGGAAAAGTTTGTGTTTACAGAACCCAAAGGAGACCAGTGTGTCTAGAAGAGAGTAGTGTGTAGGAAATAAAATAGTTTAGATTGAGTTTGCAGAAGTGAGAAACAGCCATATTACATCCAACTGAAAAGCTGTGATTAAACACTGCATTTTCATTTGAGGGTGATGGGAGTACGCTGAATAGTTTAAATAAAAAGATGACATTTTTTTAAAACATCACTCTGGCTGAAGTATAGAGAATTAATTGAACATTACAAGAATGGAAGCAAGAGATCAGTTAGAAGAGGCTTCTAGGGGCTCTCAGGGCAGCTTGGGCTAAAATGATGTCAGCAAAAATTCACAATGTATCTTCAAGGGTCTGGGTGAGGAAAAGGACAGAAACTAACTATGAGAATGTTGTGGTTTGTTTATTAGGCATAATATAAAATACAAAAGAGTGAATCACAATTATGTATCTTTATACATGTAAAAACATTTGACATTTAGATCCACATACAATCACACACATTTATTACATACTTTGAGATATAGGACTCTGAAGAAACCTGTATTTGCCTGTTTTCTAAATTAAGTAAATGTTCATATTTATTACAACCTTATGATATTTCTTAACCTCCCTGTAAATGTAGTCTGCTGAGCCCCCAAAAAATGAGGCACTTTTACTCTCTTGAGGTTGTTTTCTGAGCAGAGAAGACCTTGAAACAAGTTTTCCCTTGTGGAATTTACAGGAGAGATAGAGAAATACAACAAAAACAACAACGAATATTCTTGAGTATAGTCTCCCAATATATCTTTGTGTTATTTTACCTAAGTTTTAAAATTTCCCTGCTGGAAGAATAAAGAGATGGATAGAAGCATGCTGTGGATTTAACAAGAGTCCTTTTCAGTGACATGTATGTAGAAATGCATGCCTACTTTATATGGATTTGTGCTTATTGGGAGGAACTAGAAGCAAGAGTAGAAATATGTTAGGGTTATAAATAGCTCTTAATACATTTGCATTTCCTTAACCAGAAGGGCTGGGATTTACTTTATGAATAATTGGTTTACATTGCTGTTATCACACTATCTCTCTTATCTTTGATTATCATTTGTGTTCCAGGAGGAGAATTCTTTGAAACAAGCACACAATTGTCACCACTTAACCAAATGTATGAGACACATAGTAGGTACACAAAACTATTTTAGTGAATAAATGGCTATAAGATGTTGAATTATCTGATGCAAATTTCTGATGCATTGTTAAGTGGAAAGCTAGGTTTGAACTATGTAATATATAATACCAATTTGATTTAAATTATGCATAGAAGTAAAGCATATCCTCCAAGACATTAATTAAAAATGTAATTACAAAAATCATACTAAACCCAATTATAAATAATTCTTACATCATCTTTTATTTGGTGTTTTATGTTTCAACTCCTTATCTCTGAGTGTTTACAAGATAACATTCACTCTAGCTCTGTGTTGAACACTACAACTTTCTTTTCCTGCTGGGGGAAAAAAAAATATCTTCATATAAACCAAACTGTGAAAGATTCTGAAGATTTTCGAGGTTCATGCCAAAAACTGATCATTTAGATTAAAAGAGGAAAGGCAGCCAAGTAATAAAATTTTCTTGAGTTACCAGAGGATGCTAGCAAAAGGTCACTCAGTCTAATTCAACTAGGATCTATATAATCTAATTATGTTCATTTCTAAAGTAAATGTGTTATTTGCACTGTATTGGTATGCAGATTACAAAGGGTTATTATAGGATTATAAATGGAATGTTGGTTAGTACTTTGTATGAAAAAGACCTGCAAATACAATTTAGCTTCACTTTTATGTGGCTGGGATTTAGTGCACACTAAAAGGCTTAACAAGTACAATATTAGAGTTCAAGATAGTGAAGTCAGCTAACTGAGCTAAATAAAGCCCCTCAAGTGTAGTTTCAGGCTCATCTCTTCATCTATTACATTTTCTTTCATCCATCAGAAATATGAAGTTAATAAATCTGATGTTCCATCCCTCTAACAATTAAAGAAACTTTTGTTTTAACCAATTAGAATAAGAAGTCTTTTGTGGGAATCAAATTACTGAGCCATTTTTTTTGAGATTTGATGCATATACTTTCATACCGTATTTATACATGAAGCTAGGAGGTAAATGCCTTTGCTTACTTTCTTTAAAGAATTGTGTAAAATACAGTTTGGGGACTCTGGCAGGTTTAATAATATTTGCCTCTGCAGTTAGTACTATTGCGATTTAACAGCTGCATTCGCAATGATGCTTAAACATGATTTTCAAGTAATTCATTACTTCCCTTTCTCATGCATTAAATTTAATATAGCTTGCAGGTTCTAATTCATCTTCATGCATACTAATAATCTGTGCACTACAAATAAATTCTGCATTAGTTTTAAAGCAATTTCACTTCATCTATATATCAAGTATGAAGTCGTTGTTTGGTTTGTAGCTAGCTACAAGTAAGTCCAGAATCTTATCTATGTACTTACTTACATGATCAATGACTATAATAACCCATCTTTGTAAAGATAATATATTCCTTTAAAATTTTTTTAAAAGACAATATATACATATATACACATATATATGTATTTATAAATATTTACTTTCTAAGGCAAAAACTCTTCAGGTCACCACTCTAGTATTTGAATGAACTCAATGAAAGCATCTTAAAATTCATATGCCATACCACAACAATTCTCTCCTTTTATATCTGGGCTTTATAACTAGAACTACAGAGGAAAGAAAATATTCATTCCTCTCCCCTCTTGGATCCTTCTATCAAATTGCTTTAGTGCTGGCAGTCTTTGCAGCTGCTGAATGACAGTTTCTTATGCAGTTTTCATAGCTAAGAAAAGGAATTGGCAAGACTGTGGCACTGATGTTGAGCTGGGTAGGGGTGGAAAGCACCTATGCATACAATAACAATATAATATGCTTATATAGTGCTTTATCATTTAAAAAGCAATTTCATGTATATCATTCTATTTGAATATTAGAATATTTTTAATTGAGATATAATTGACATATAACATTGTGTAAGTTTATGGTGCACAATGTGTTGACTTGATACATTTATATATTTAAATATGATTGCCACTGTAGCATTAGCTAACATCTCCATCAGGTCCCATGATTACAGTTTCTTTTTTGTCATGAGAACACAAGATCTAATCTCTCAACAACTTTCAAGTGTATAATACAATATTATTAGCTATAATTACAATGCTGTGCACTAGATCTCCAGGACTTATTCATTTTCTAATTGTAAGTTTGTACCCTTTGACCAAGATCTCCCCATTTCCCACCCTTCAGCCCCTTGGTATCATCATTCTACTCTCTGTTTCTGTAAGTTCACCTTTTTTATTCCCACATGTAAGTAATGCCATACAGTATTTTCTTCATCTGAATTGTCTTATTTAGCATAATTCCCTTATCCATGTCACAATTGGCAGGAATTTATTCTTCTCATGGCTGAATAATATTCTGTTGTATATTAATACCACATCTTCTTTACCATTCATCTATTGAAAAAACTTCAGTTGTTTCCATATCTTGGCTATTGTGAATAATGCTGCTATAAACATGGAAGTGCAGACATCTCTTTGATATCTTTTTATTTCCTTTGGATATAAATCCAACAGTGGGCTTGCTGGATGATATGGTTGTTCTATTTTTCATTTTTTAGGGAACTTCTAGATGGAATAATCTCAATCTTGCATGAAAGGAATTAAAAAAAATAATGTTACATGAATTCAATTCTGAAACTTATAATCAAATTTAAGTTGTCTGATAAAGAAATAGTTTTTTTCTCCCTGTATCACACTTTATCCTGTGCTTCTGTCTGTTTATCCCACATAAAATGTGGGTTAAATTTTTTACTCTATTCCCCAATAAGGTCTGCAGAAGAAATATTTTAGTCATACTTGTTTTAACTGCAAGTTTGGGAGAGAAACTCTCTTAAAACTGTGCTACTCAAAATGTGGCATGTGGTTGAGTAGCATTAGTATCACCTGGGGGTTTGTTAGAAACGCAGAATACAGGGCTCACCCCAGGTCTGCTGAACCTAATTCTCCATTTCAACAAGGTCCCAGATTATATGTAAGCAACTTGAAATTTGAGAAACACTGTTTTTGAAGGAAACAGAAATCAGTTGTAGAAAAAAGATCTTTGGAGTAACATAGTACAAAAAAAAAAATCAGTAAAATGGAAAAAAAACTCAATAAGATAGAAAACAATTGAACCAACATTGAAGTGATAGAGTATATATATGTGTATATATGTGTGTATATATATATATATATATATATATATATATGATTTATCTCACACACAGAATTTTTGAAGTTCTATAATATTTATAATACTTCTTCCACCCATTCATTTTTGGCAGTATATTTGCTGTACGTGTCAGCAAAGTACATGAGTGATGGGGGATATTCTGTCTAAAGAAGTTTCTGAATTGTGAGAAATTGACTAGGAAATTAAAATTTGAATAATAGAAATTGTGCTGATGAAATCTGTGTATTATATGTCAGACTGCTTCAGTAGCTTTAAGATTATGACAAACAAATTTGTAATGAAACTAAGTATTTTCTCCAATCTGTTTCCTGGCTCTAATACAAGGAAGTAACCAGCTCTTTGTATAGTTATGCCAAAATTTCTTAGCTTATTAAATTAAATGGAATTTATTTCATAATCAATGTATAATCATTTTTTTTAACATCTTTATTGGGGTGCAATTGCTTTACAATGGTGTGTTAGTTTCTGCTCTATAACAAAGTGAATCAGTTATATATATACATATGTTCCCATATGTCCTCCCTCTTGCGTCTCCCTCCCTCCCACTCTCCCTATCCCACCCCTCCAGGCTGTCACAAAGCACCGAGCTAATATCTCTGTGCCATGCGGCTGCTTCCCACTAGCTATCTACCTTACTACGTTTGTTAGTGTGTGTATGTCCATGACTCTCTCTCGCCCTGTCAAAGCTCACCCTTCCCTCTCCCTATATCCTCAAGTCCGTTCTCCAGTAGGTCTGCATCTCTATTCCCGTCCCACCCCTAGGTTCTTCATGACATCCTTTTCTTCCTGAAATTCCATATATATGTGTTAGCATATGGTATTTGTCTTTTTCTTTCTGACTTACTTCACTCTGTATGACAGACTCTAGGTCTATCCATCTCATTACAAATAACTCAATTTCGTTTCTTTTTAAGGCTGAGTAATATTCCATTGTATATATGTGCCACATCTTCTTTATCCATTCATCTGATGATGGGCACTTAGGTTGTTTCCATCTCCGGGCTATTGTAAATAGAGCTGCAATGAACATTTTGGTACATGACTCTTTTTGAATTTTGGTTTTCTCAGGGTATATGCCCAGTAGAGGGATTGCTGGGTCATATGGTAGTTCTATTTGTAGTATTTTAAGGAACCTCCATACTGTTCTCCATAGTGGCTGAACCAATTCACATTCCCACCAGCAGTGCAGGAGGGTTCCCTTTTCTCCACACCCTCTCCAGCATTTATTGTTTCTAGATTTTTTGATGATGGCCATTCTGACTGGTGTGAGATGATATCTCATTGTAGTTTTGATTTGCATGTCTCTAATGATTAATGATGTTGAGCGTTCTTTCATGTGTTTGTTGGCAGTCTGTATATCTTCTTTGGAGAAATGTCTATTTAGGTCTTCTGCCCATTTTTGGATTAGGTTGTTTGTTTTTTTGTTATTGAGCTGCATGAGCTGCTTGTAAATTTTGGAGATTAATCCTTTGTCAGTTGCTTCATTTGCAAATATTTTCTCCCATTCTGAGGGTTGTCTTTTGGTCTTGTTTATGGTTTCCTTTGCTGTGCAAAAGCTTTGAAGTTTCATTAGGTCCCATTTGTTTATTTTTGTTTTTATTTCCATTACTCTAGGAGGTGGGTCAGAAAGGATCTTGCTGTGATTTATGTCATAGAGTGTTCTGCCTATGTTCTCCTCTAAGAGTTTGATCGTTTCTGGCCTTACATTTAGGTCTTTAATCCATTTTGAGCTTATTTTTGTGTATGGTGTTAGGGAGTGATCTAATCTCATACTTTTACATGTATCTGTCCAGTTTTCCCAGCACCATTTATTGAAGAGGCTGTCCTTTCTCCACTGTACATTCCTGCCACCTTTATCAAAGATAAGGTGACCATATGTGCGTGGGTTTATCTCTGTGCTTTCTATCCTGTTCCATTGATCTATCTTTCTGTTTTTGTGCCAGTACCATACTGTCTTGATTACTGTAGCTTTGTAGTATAGTCTGAAGTCAGGGAGCCTGATTCCTCCGGCTCCTTTTTTCGTTCTCAAGATTGCTTTGGCTATTTGGGGTCTTTTGTGTTTCCATACAAATTACGAAATTTTTTGTTCTAGTTCTGTGAAAAATGCCAGTGGTAGTTTGATAGGGATTGCATTGAATCTGTAGATTTCTTTGGGTAGTAGAGTCATTTTCACAATGTTGATTCTTCCCATCCAAGAACATGGTATATCTCTCCATCTAGTTGTATCATCTTTAATTTCTTTCATCAGTGTCTTATAATTTTCTGCATACAGGTCTTTTGTCTCCTTAGGTAGGTTTATTCCTAGATATTTTATTCTTTTTGTTGCAATGGTAAATGGGAGTGTTTTCTTGATTTCAATTTCAGATTTTTCATCATTAGTATATAGGAATGCCAGAGATTTCTGTGTATTAATTTTGTATCCTGCTACTTTACCAAATTCATTGATTAGCTCTAGTAGTTTTCTGGTAGCATCTTTAGGATTCTCTATGTATAGTATCATGTCATCTGCAAACAGTGACAGCTTTACTTCTTCTTTTCTGATTTGGATTCCTTTTATTTCCTTTTCTTCTCTGATTGCTGTGGCTAAAACTTCCAAAACTATGTTGAATAAGAGTGGTGAGAGTGGGCAACCTTGTCTTGTTGTGATCTTAGTGGAAATGCATTCAGTTTTTCACCATTGAGGATGATGTTTGCTGTGGGCTTGTCATATATGGCCTTTATTATGTTGAGGAAAGTTCCTTCTATACCTACTTTCTGCAGGGTTTTTATCCTAAATGGGTGTTGAATTTTGTCAAAAGCTTTCTCTGCATCTATTGAGATGACCATATGGTTTTTCTCCTTCAATTTGTTAATATGGTTTATCACATTGATAGATTTGTGTATATTGAAGAATCCTTGCATTCCTGGAATAAACCCCACTTGATCATGGTGTATGATCCTTTTAATGTGCTGTTGGATTCTGTTTGCTAGTATTTTGTTGAGGATTTTTGCATCTATGTTCATCAGTGATATTGGCCTGTAGTTTTCTTTCTTTGTGACATCCTTGTCTGGTTTTGGTATCAAGGTGATGGTGGCCTCGTAGAAGGAATTTGGGAGTGTTCCTCCCTCTGCTATATTTTGGAAGAGTTTGAGAAGGACAGGTGTTAGCTCTTCTCTAAACGTTTGATAGAATTCACGTGTGAAGTCATCTGGTCCTGGGCTTTGGTTTGTTGGAAGATTTTTAATCACAGTTTCAATTTCAGTGCTTGTGATTGGTATGTTCATATTTTCTATTTCTTCCTGATTCAGTCTTGGCAGGTTGTGCATATCTAAGAATTTGTCCATTTCTTCCAGACTGTCCATTTTATTGGCATAGAGTTGCTTGTAGTAGTCTATCATGATTTTTTTTATTTCTGCAGTGTCAGTTGTTACTTCACCTTTTTCATTTGTAATTCTATTGATTTGAGTCTTCTCCCTTTTTTTCTTGATGAGTCTGGCTAGTGGTTTATCTATTTTGTCTATCTTCTCAAAGAACTAGCTTTTAGTTTAATTGATCTTTGTTATTGTTTCCTTCATTTCTTTTTCATTTATTTCTGATCTGATTTTTATGATTTCTTTCCTTCTGCTAGCTTTGGGGTTTTTTTTTTTTCTTCCTTCTCTAATTGCTTGAGGTGCAAGGTTAGGTTGTTTATTCGAGATGTTTCCTGCTTCTTAAGCTGGGCTTTTATTGCTATAAACTTCCCCCTTAGAACTGCTTTTGCTGCATCCCATAGGTTTTGGGTCGTTGTGTCTCCATTGTCATTTGTTTCTAGGTATTTTTTTTATTTCCTGTTTGATTTCCGCAGTGATCACTTCATTATTAAGTAGTGTATTGTTTAGCCTCCATGTGTTTGTATTTTTTACAGATCTTTTCCTGTAATTGATATCTAGTCTCGTGGCGTTATGGTCAGGAAAGATACTTGATACAATTTCAATTTTCTTAAATTTACCAAGGCTTGATTTGTGACCCAAGATATGATCTATCCTGGAGAATGTTCCATGAGCATTTGAGAAAAATGTGTATTCTGTTGTTTTTGGATGGAGTGTCCTCTAAATATCAATTAAGTCCATCTTGTTTAATGTATCATTTAAAGCTTGTGTTTCCTTATTTATTTTCATTTTGGATGATCTGTCCATGGGTGAAAGTAGGGTGTTAAAGTCCCCTACTATGAATGTGTTACTGTCAATCTTCCCTTTTATGGCTGTTAGTATTTGCCTTATGTATTGAGGTGCTCCTATGTTGGGTGCATAAATATTTACAATTGTTATATCTTCTTCTTGGATCGATCCCTTGGTCATTATGTAGTGTCCTTCTTTGTCTCTGTTAATAGTCCTTATTTTAAAGTCTATTTTGTCTGATATGAGAATTGCTACTCCAGCTTTCTTTTGGTTTCCATTTGCATGGAATATCTTTTTCCATCCCCTTATTTTCAGTCTGTATGTGTCTCTAGGCCTGAAGTGGGTCTCTTGTAGACAGCATATATAAGGGTCTTGTTTTTGTATCCATTCAGCCAATCTGTGTCTTTTTGTGGGAGCATTTAGTCCATTTACATTTAAGGTAATTATCGATATATATGTTCCTTTTCCCATTTTCTAAATTGTTTTGGGTTCGTTATTATAGGTCTTTCCCTTCTCTTGTGTTTCTTGTCTAGAGAAGTTCCTTTAGCATTTGTTGTAAAGCTGGTTTGGTGGTGCTGAACTCTCTCAGCTTTTGCTTGTCTGTAAAGGTTTTAATTTCTCCATCAAATCTGAATGAGATCCTTGCTGGGTAGAGTAGTCTTGGTTGCAGGTTTTTCTCCTTCATCACTTTCAGTATGTCCTGCCACTCCCTTCTGGCTTGTAGGGTTTCTGCTGAGAGATCAGCTGTTAACCTTATGGGGATTCCCTTGTGTGTTATTTGTTGCTTTTCCCTTGCTGCTTTTAATATGCTTTCTTTGTATTTAATTTTTGACAGTTTGATTAATATGTGTCTTGGTGTATTTCTCCTTGTATTTATCCTGTATGGGACTCTCTGTGCTTCCTGGACTTGATTAACTACTTCCTTTCCCATATTAGGGAAGTTTTCAACTATAATCTCTTCAAATATTTTCTCAGTCCCTTTCTTTTTCTCTTCTTCTTCTGGAACCCCTATAATTCCAATGTTGGTGTGTTTAATGTTGTCCCAGAGGTCTCTGAGACTGTTCTCAGTTCTTTTCATTCTTTTTTCTTTATTCTGCTCTGCAGTAGTTATTTCCACTATTTTATCTTCCAGGTCACTTATCCGTTCTTCTGCCTCAGTTATTCTGCTATTGATCCCTTCTAGAGTGTTTTTAATTTCATTTATTGCATTGTTCATCATTGCTTGTTTCATCTTTATTTCTTCTAGGTCCTTGTTAACTGTTTCTTGCATTTTGTCCATTCTATTTCCAAGATTTTGGATCATCCTTACTATCATTCTTCTGAATTCTTTTTCAGGTAGACTGCCTATTTCCTCTTCATTTGTTAGGTCTGGTGCATTTTTATCTTGCTCCTTCATCTGCTGTGTGTTTTTCTGTCTTCTCATTTTGCTTATCTTACTGTGTTTAGGGTCTCCTTTTTCCAGGCTGCAGGTTCGTAGTTCCCGTTGTTTTTGATGTTTGTCTCCAGTGGCTAAGGTTGTTTCAGTGGGCTATGTAGGTTTCCTGGTGCAGGGGACTAGTCCCTGTGTTGTGGTGGATGAGGCTGGATCTTGTCTCTCTAGTGGGCAGGTTCACGTCTGGTGGTGTGTTTTGGGGTGTCTGTGGCCTTATTATGATTTTAGGCCGCCTCTCTGCTAATGGGTGGGGTTGTGTTCCTGTTTTGCTAGTTGTTTGGCATAGGTTGTCCAGCACTGTGGCTTGCTGGTCGTTGAGTGAAGCTGGGTGCTGGTGTTAAGATGGAGGTCTCTGGGAGATTTCCGCCATTTAATATTATGTGGAGCTGGGAAGTCTCTTGTTGACCAGTGACCTGAAGTTGGCTCTCCTACCTCAGAGGCAGAGCCCTGACTCCTGGCTGAAGCACCAAGAGCCTTTCATCCACATGGCTCAGAATAAAAGGGAGAAAAAGTAGAGAGAATTAGTAGAAGTATGAGGAAAGAAAGAAGGAAAGGAGGAAAGGAAGGAAGGAAGAAAGAAGCAAAGAAGGAGAGAAAGGAGGGAGTGAGGGAGGGAGGAAGGAAGGAAGGAGGGAGGGAAAGAAGGAAAAAAGGAAGAAAGAAGATACAGTAAAAATAAAATAAACTATAATATAGTTATTGAATTAAAAAATATTTAGAAAAAAAAAAGGGACGGATAGAACCTTAGGACAAATGTTGGAAGCAAAGCTATACAGAGAAAATCTTACACAGAAGCATACACATACACCCTCACAAAAAGAGGTAAAGGGGGAAAAATCATAAATCTTGCTCTCAGAGACCACCTCCTCAATTTGGGGTGATTCGTTGTCTAAAGGAGGGAAGGAAGGAAGGAAAGAAAGAAAGAAAGAAAGAGCGAAGGTAAAGTATAATAAGGTTATTACAATTAAAATTAATTATTAAGAAAAAAAAAATTTGAAAAAACCATGGACGGATAGAGCCCTAGGACAAATGGTGGAAGCAAGACTATACAGACAAGATCTCACACAGAAGCATACACATACACATTCACAAAAAGAGGAAAAGGGAAGAAAATCATAGATCTCGCTCCTAAAGTCCACCTCCTCAATTTGGGATCATTCCTTGTCTATTCAGGTATTCCACAGATGCAGGGTATATCAGGTTGATTGTGGAGCTTTAATCCGCTGCTTCTGAGGCTGCTGGGAGAGATTTTCCCTTTCTCTTCTTTGTTCTCACAGCTCACAGGAGCTCAGCTTTGGATTTGGCCCTGCCTCTGCGTGTAGGTCGCTGGAGGGCGTCTGTTTTTTGCTCAGACAGGACGGGGTTAAAGGAGCCGCTGATTCGGGGGCTCCGGCTCACTCAGGCCGGGGGTGGGGGGGGGAGGGAGGGGCACTGCATGCGGGGCGGGCCTGCGGCGTCAGAGGCGGCGTGACGTTGCGGCAGAGGCCGGCGTGACGTTGCACCAGCATGAGGCCCGCCGTGCGTTCTCCCGGGGAAGTTGTCCCTGGATCCCGGGAACCTGGCAGTGGCGGGCTGCACAGGCTCCGCGGAAGAGGGGTGTGGAGAGTGACCTGTGCTCGCACACAGGCCCCTTGGTGGCGGCAGCAGCAGCCTTAGCGTCTCCCGCCAGTCGCTGGGGTCCGCGCTTTTAGCCGCGGCTCGCGCCTGTCTCTGGAGTTCCTTTAAGCAGCGCTGTTAAACCCCTCTCCTCGCGCACCAGGAAACAAAGAGGGAAGAAAAAGTCTCTTGCCTCTTCGGCAGGTGCAGACTTTTCCCCGGACTCCCTCCCGGCTATGGTGCACTAATCCCTTCAGGCTATGTTCAAGCCGCCAACCCCAGTCCTCTCCCTGCGCTCCGTCCAAAACCGAAACCCGAGCCTCAGCTCGCAGCCCCGCCTGCCCCGGCGGGTGAGCAGACAAGCCTCTCGGGCTGGTGAGTGCCGATCGGCACCGATCCTCTGTGCGGGAATCTCCCCGCTTTGCCCTCCGCACCCGTCGCTGTGCACTCCTCCGCGGTCCCGAAGCTCCCCCCTCCGCCTCCCGCAGTCTCCGCCCGCGGAGGGGCTTCCTAGTGTGTGGAAACTTTTCCTCTTTCACAGCTCCCTCCCACTGGTGCAGGTGCCGTCCTTATTCTTTTGTCTCTGTTTTTTCTTTTTTTCTTTTGCCCTACCCAGGTACGTGGGGAGTTTCTTGCCTTTTGGGAAGTCTGACGTCTTCTGCCAGCATTCAGTAGGTGTTCTGTAGGAGTTGTTCCACGTGTAGATGTATTTCTGGTGTATCCGTGGGGAGGAAGGTGATCTCCGCGTCTTACTCTTCCGCCATCTTCAAGCCGTCCCCCTATAATCATTTTAAGGTAGTCTTTTTGTTGTCCTTATAAATACATCAACCCTTAATTTTCCATTGTTTCTGAAGATAAGTACCAGGAATTTTACTGTCCTAATCATTACTTTCAGTGTTTAATTTATGTGCAAATTATGCAGGCCCAATCATTGGTATACCTTACAAAATTATAACTGGGCAGCCCTCTTGCAAAGACATGGCACAAAATGGGATTAGAATGTGGACATAAACACATTGTTTGTTGATGTAATTATCTTGGAGGATTACTCTCCCAACACAATCAATGTTGAAGCACATGGAACTTTTCGATGACCCTGGGGAAGAGCTGGTTTATTTGCAGTTAGACTGATAAACAGCAGACATAGAAAGATAGATAGATAGATAGATAGATAGATAGATAGATAGATAGATAATAGATAGAAACTATCCTGTGTGTGTGTTTATCTGTTATATCATGTTATATGAACAGCATACCTTGGATTCTGGCCAGGCTTATCCAGTTTTTCTTTTTAATAATTGAATGTTAGTTTGATTCTGGATTTAAGTCTAAACTTTGCATTTCTTACTGACTTCTAGAATATTCACAACACTACTTTAAATGAAACCATCACCCTATTCTTACTCATATAACTGCTGTGTGATTAAATTTAACTATATATCTTGAAATACTGTTGTTCCAGGGAACAAGGGATAGTGGGTAACAATAATAATAAGTATAAATAATTACTCTGAAATATCTTTTCAGAGGCTCACCTATTCTGTTTAGTGAAAATACTATCCAAAGTTTTGTATTTCTCTAATTCAATAAACCAAAGGAAAGAGCAAATTTTAAAATTTCCCCTTTTAAAATTTCCCTCTTTTCATGGAAAATATGCTATTATTCTTGTTAACTGAAAAGTGCATGTTGTGGGGGGGGGCATTTTATTGTATGTTTGGAACAGGACAACTTTTTTTACATAAATTTGAAAACTTAGAGGCAAACTTGTTATATATGGAATCACAAAGTTTGAATATCTCAGAAAGAATCAGTTCAAATCATCCTTTTATAAATCCAGAAACACACATTTCAGTTAACATAAAAAGCTTGTAGCAGTGTAGAAACTGGAATTCTAATATATTCAAACCAGTAGTGCAGTGCTTCTCAAAATTGAATGTACATATGGATTCCCAAGGAGATGTTCTTAGAAAGTTGATCAGGGTTCTAGCAAGCTCCCATGAAATGCTGTTGTAGCTTGATCGCTGACCACAATTTGAATAGCCAGGCTCTAGTGAGCATGCCCAATTTCTTAAATAATGAGACAAAGTGACAGAGTATGCTATCTTGCCTTTTTAATCTTTAAGATCATTCCTGGTGGCACATCATATTTTGCTATTTTTACTATCAGCTGCATTCTTTTCTTGTATATTTTTCAACTTTCACCTCTATGAGTCTTGTGAAGCTGGATCTGTGCTTTTCTCCTCTTTATATTACCTGCCTCCTGCCTTTAAATACTTCAAGCACCACAGTTGCAACTCTTTCAGGCTTTTCCACAGGTTCCATTTCTCTTCAGGAGGAATCCAGTAGCTCTACATTTAGGCAATTTTTCTACTTGGCTCTTCCTTATATTGTGGCCTAGTTGGATTACTAGGCTTAACATTATCACTTTTAAACTTATTATTAACATTTTTCTTTCTATCTGACATGATCCATTCTTTACTTGTGTTAAGTGAGCTCCATCTATCTGTTATAGGATGAATTTTGTCTTTCCAAGAAATAAATGCTGAAGTCTTGTCCCTCATTACATCAGAATATGACTTTACTTGGAATAGGGTAGATGCAATTACTTAAGAGAACATCATACTTGAGTAAGATGGACCCCTAATCCAATATGACTAGTGTCCTTATAACAACAAAACCATATGAAGTCTGAGACACACAAGGAGAACACCATGTAACAAGGAAGCAAGAGAGTGGGGTTATGCTGCTACAAGCCAAGGAATGCTAAAGCTTGCCGGCAAACCACGAGAATCTAGGAAGACTTAAGAACCCACAGGGAAGGAAGTAATGTCACACATGTCCATATCTAGTAAACGTCAGGTAAACTCACACCATTACAAGAATATTGGTCTTTGTACTTTTAACACAAACAGTTTTGGGGGTTTATCTAAGTGAGAGCAATAGGTATTAAATGAAAGGAGTTGAGGTTTCTTAGGTATGTTCTGTTAGTAAAATAGTTCCCCCCCTTATTTTTAAGTAGGAGAAATAGATTTTTCTTAATTGTGGAAGAAATCTAAAGTAATCAATTAGAAAAACAGTAGACAAAGTGAAAAGTTACTATTATTATTTTTTTTTTTAAAAAAAGACTGGCTAATAAATTTAAGAGGTGCCTCTGGAACCAATTAAAAATTTCAAAAGGAAAAGAAAGAGCTTTTCCAACAAAGCTCTTTATCTTCCAAATTTCTTTTAGTTAAAAAATTACCACTGTTTCATCTAAACAGGCATTTCTACAAAAAGCAAGTGACCACTTAAATCTCTGGAAGATGCTGTCATTTACATTATCCTCATCAATATATTTAATATCCTAAAGGCTAAGTCCTACAAAGAAAAAATTATAACCCATCAGCTCATCTCATATTTCAAAGATCCTGCTCAATGTGAAGTCATATTCATTGATCATTGTGAGTATAGCTATTTTATTCATTCTTAATATATAAAGAAGATGTGTAGTGAAAGCTTCTTTGCTTTATGAATTTTCAGTGTGGGCCATACAGTGACTGCATTTAATAGTTGCCAATGTTACATCCAAGCCCATAAACATATCTGAGTTTGGTAGGCTTGCAGGCATACATGGGACAAATAACACTTTAAAATAAAGTGTAACCTACATATTTATCACAACTAAACTACAGTAGGGGTAATTTGTTTGCCTGCTGCTTCTTTTAACCAACTCCTATTTGGTGAAAGCCTTAGAAAAAACAAAATTTGTAAATTTAATTATACATTTCTGAGCTTTGAAGTATTTTTTTGTAAAATACATAATAAAACTGGGGAGTTATGATGGATTATGAACCAATGGAAATCTAGCATGTATAAAATTTCATATATTCATTATTCAACATTAATATAATTTAATATTATATGCTATATTATTAGTAAGAAATTGAGGCAGATACATATATATTTCTGATCTTTTGTGAACTGATATGTTTTGGAAACCCAAGGATAAAATCATTTTTCTATAGTGTAATTGAAGAATACTGTGTAGTTAATAAAATTTCATGTCTTTCCTCATACATTGTTTCTTAAAAAGAAAATAATATTAGTAATTTATATAGAGGAATTAAGTATCTGGATAGTTGTATATCAATCTGATACTGTATTACATTTCTAAAAATAGAAAGCAAATATGTGCTTTACGTTCATTTTAGCAAAATAATATTTTCATATATAATATGTAAAAACTGAGTGTTCAAAAAGTGGATATATAGTTTTCTCTCATGTTCACTTAGTTTGATGGCTGAATTTTATTTTATATTTCAACCTTTTTAAAGTAGTGAAAAAAGATGATGCTTTAGATATTTTTGAAACCATGGCATATGTCCATGATGGTACAGTCTAAGTTTATCTTCCTCATTACTGCTTAATATGTCTCTGGCATATAATGGCTAATCAATGGGTACATATAGGGTAAATGAATACATGAATAAAAGTTTGAGATTGTGAAAGAAGAAAAACTAGAACTCAAAAGCTCAAAAAATTATCAATAAAATAGAAAACTATGTGTTACTCTTTCCCATATCTTAGAAATTTCAAAGGTAAGCAAACTAGCAGTCTCAACATAATTATTTTTCACAACAGTATGTTAAATAAAATATTTTTCTCTGTTTAATTTTAATTGGAAAAGATGTGTATTATCTAAAATTAATTGGACCGTAAGTGTGTTTGAATTTCTTTCAAAGATATACAATGAATGAAAGGATTTATATGTTTGGATTCTTTAGGTTAACTTTCTTATCAAATATATGAATTAAAGATGTTTATACTTTAGGCTAAACTGTTTAACATTATTAACATTCTCTTATCTTCGATAGCCACATATTCAAAAATAATCTATGGGAAGTAAATTAAATATCAGAATAGTAATATAATATGCTATTTCAGTTTATAGAAATAAATATTAGCTGGTAGCCATAATCTAGTTATAGATTAATTTTGTGATGCTAAAAGGGTCTTCATGATTAGAATTCTGATACTCAAATGTGTCCAGAAGCTAAGAAATAATAATAAAATTGTCAGTCTGGACTATTACTGATTTTGGAAGTTTAAGTTTTAAAGTAGTTTTTAAGGCAAATAAGTAAATATTTAAAAAAATTAACTTGGAGTTAACTTATTTCAGATATAAGATTTTAAGTATCATAAGCCTCTCTATAAAATATAAGCAGAAATAAATTACACATGGTAAAATACATATATTTTTAATGTTCTTAAAAACAAAGCAAAAGACATATTTGTCATTAGAAAAATATAAAGTTCAGAAAATAAAATTGCAGGAGAGAACATTTTAAAACATGCTTTAGCTATGGAAATATTCTCTTCACCTGTATGTTAAAGAAAAAATACTACTTTCAGAGATTGTCTTACATTGAATTATCCACTTTTCACTTTGCAAGATTTGTAGTGTTTACTCCAGCATCTTTTTCTTTAAATTCCACCTTGGCAAAAGATCAAATTCACTGAGCAAGAAGTGCTTGGGACAATCAAATCACATCTGATTAACATGTTGGTAGATGTCACTGGCATCATTTTTGAATGACTTTCATAATACTAATAGGAAGTTTTCTAATTGAATAATAATGTTAAAATGTCACTTTGTGTCCAACACAGAGACTGTTCTTTGAGTTTCTAATATGCTGAGTATATCTTACACTCAATCTCATTTGTCTGGAGAATAAAGCATATGATTCATTGGCAATCAATATGGAGGCTACTAGAATGCTGAAAAGAATACTATTGTCTTAAGTTCCACCTGAGGACTAGTAGCCATTCTACCATTTGTGTTACTTAAATTACTTACAAGATTTACATAAACTATATATATATATTAGTACTCTCATCCATGTGATGGGCATAGCAATATTTGTTCTCTCTGACATGCACATGTCAAGCTCAAATGAAATCCACTTGTGAATGAAGGGTGCACTCTGTGAAGAAACTGATGTGGCCATAGATGTTGAAAAAGAAGAGTACTAACTTTCACAGAAACTGTGACAGATGTTCAGATAGACATATCAAATTTTTCAAAGAAAGAAAAATAGGAAAACAAAATAAGAATCTTATAATAACCTCAGCTTTTTGCCTTCTCTAGTATTATCCAGGGTTCTGCGAAATCTATATCTATATCTTTTCTTCTATCTAAAGAATTGTTAAAGTTTTCTTGATTTTTGTCTCTTTTTTTCTCTTCATTTCATAAGTCACTGCATATTTATTCTTAAATTGTTCATGTAAATACTTGATTTAACAAATAGTAAATATCACCCCTCTATCAGAATAAGATGAGGACATTTGGGTGAGTTAACTCATCATGCCATCTATATTATTACCATCTTGTATTTTAGTTCTTCCTTTTTTTCTAAACCCCATTAGTTAATATAATTATCAGAATTATTGTTCTACTAGCAATGTTTGTTTTGACTTGCCTATATATTTACTAGTCTCTGTTCCCTGTTCCTTCTGTCATCCATCCAAGTCAGTCTTTTAAATTTCCTATTTCTTTTCTGAAAATAAACTTGAATCATGCAACTGAGAATAAGCAAGACTATTCATTCAGTGATTACTATAGCAAGCTGGGCAACCACTACCATTTTCTTTGGCAGAGACTCAAAGGCTCAAAGACTTCAGGTGTGTTCTTATTGGAGGTTGTTGTCATGGGGAAACTGGAGGAAGACTAAGTAGAAATGGGACATCTTATGTAATTGTTGGGAAAGCATATTTGGTTTCATCTGTTTTGTGCTGTGTTAGAGAAATACAGGCAAATTATAGGGAAGTTGGTAGCTGGTGACCAGGTCTTGGTCATTCCTGGACAAATGGCCCCAGAATTTATTGTTTGGCTTCCTGGAATGTTTGCTGCAGAGTTTTGGGGTGAGAGTCCCATTCTCGTATATAGTCTGGCCATTGTCCATTTGTATATTCAGTCTCTCACCTTATTCCTAAGGACACTGTAATTATTACTCTAAAATCTTTGAGTTGTAAACCTTCTCATTTGTAGCATTTAAATATATTTTTGGTTTGTCCCCACTCTTGAATAACAATTTTTTTGAATTGAGAATTTCATTGTGTTGGATTTCTTCTCCACAAAAATTTGAAGATATCTCAATGTCTTCTAATAGCAGACTTCTTCTTCTAGTGAAGAATAGATGTTTTAAAATTCTTATTTCTAGAATATGTGTCCTGCCTCTTTCACAAACTAGCTGATTCTCTCTCTCTCTCTTTCTCTCTCTCTCTCTCTCTCTATATATATACATATATATGGATTTCAGCTGAATCGTTGCCTAGTCAGAAAATTTCTGACCATCCTGTGAAAAGTAGGCCCTTCACTAGATTTTCATTTTGTTTATGTTTCATATTTGCTATAATATTTATTACAACTTAAAACAATTTTTACTCATCTGTTTTCTTTCTCTCCCTCTAGAATATACACTCTTTGAAATCATGTACTCTGTTTGGTTGTAATATTGGGATTTCTGGGTTTACTGCAGTAACCAGAATGTTTTTGTAATTACAATTGTCTTACTTCTATACTCTTCATATTCTTTGGGAGCATGTTGTTTATGTAAATTTTTAAATCAAAAGTCATAAAATCTAATAATTTGGAAGTTAAAAGAATGTGTGTATATTATAATTCTTGTTCTTTTCCAGCAAATATATTTAAATCAGAGTTGAATTCGTATAAAGGGTAGGAATTATGAGAAAAATTGTGATCTACTCTTATGAATGAAGGAGAATATATAGGGTATATAAAACATATAGAGTTTTAAAATTTTAATCTCATATTAAATTTAGGGGGACCGGGCTTCCCTGGTGGCACAGTGGTTGAGAGTCCACCTGCCGATGCAGGGGACACGGATTCGTGCCCCAGTCCGGGAAGATCCCACATGCCGTGGAGCGGCTGGGCCCGTGAGCCATGGCCTCTGAGCCTGCGCGTCCGGAGCCTGTGCTCTGCAACGAGAGAGGCCACAGCAGTGAGAGGCCCGCGTACCGCAAAAAAATAAAAATAAATTTAGGGGGACCATAAGTATTATTTTATGACAAGATGTTTTGGAAATTTTTTATGTGTGCCTGCATAATTGATATGTGTAATGTACTTCAGTATTTTACAGACACAAACTGATTAAAAAGAGACACATTGTGGCAGTAGAGATAAGATACAGTCATTTAAAAAAAAAAGACATTCTGCTTTTCACAAGTAGGATTTGAGGTAAGAGAAATGACATGAGGCATAAGTCACATTAAGAAAAGGTTGTAACAGATCACTACATGTCAGTTTCAGCACAAGCAGGAACTTTAGGAAATAAGAATGTTTTATTCTTTGAGAAAACCATCACAAAATTAGTCAAAGCCTTTTATACCCTTGAGGGATGTATCTTAAAGGACTTGATTAGTTCTGGATACCTCATTTTAAGATGGACATCTACAAACAAATTGAATCCAGACATTGTAACAATGGGGCATAAAGATGTCATGTGGAAAGATATAAGGGAATAGAGAACTTTAGCCTGGAAGAGACAACACTTAAAGCAGCATACCAAATTGTAAACTTTATATATATGTATACATATATACATATATATATATGTATACATTATACATATATATATATAAAATATTGTGTTATGAAATAGAAATGTGCCTTAGTCTGCATAGGTGCAGAATTCTTAAGTAGAGTCAACAAAAGAATGTGTGTTGAGAGACTGCTTTCTAATACAGAACAAATGTTAGGATGTATTTTCTGACAATGAGAAAAGTTAAATATAAAATGGGCTAATGTAGTGAAGTAATAAACTGCATTTAAGGATTGATATTCAAATAAAAGATGGTTGACCCCTTTCCAGAAATATTATGCATAAATGTATAAATGAAGATGTTATTTCAGTTAGCGTTTCAACTATTAGACTTCAGATATGTCATCAAAATTTCCATGATAAGCAAAGGTGCCTTATTCACTAGCCATTGTAAGATGAAGTTGAAAGTCTTTTAAACATAATTAGTGATTTTTTCAGTTTTAGAAAACCAAAAAAAATGATAAATCAAGCTTTGATGCAAAAATTCTACTCAAATTTCCAGGTCTATGGGAATTTTTCAGTGCCCAAGTAGCTATTATGTACAACTTTGTTAGATAATAAAAGTCATCATAGCATGACATTATTTACTAATAACACAGATTTAACTGGTTCCCACTTCTAATTTCCTTCTGCTTCCCAACAATATTTATCCCAATACACTGAGCAACATCTTTTTCAGTCATTTTCCTTTTGATTTTGGATTACTGTATACATCTGACAAACCCATGCAAAGTGGAATTGCAATCTAATAAGAACTACATGATTTCATGAACCTGATGAAGTAAAGTTACAATTATTTGTGTCACAAGTAAAGAAAGTCTTTGACAAATGAGGGTGTAGCAGAGTTAGACTGGTCAAAAATTGAAGAAAAATATTGGCAAGAATGATGATAGAATATGTGCTTCAAAAGAGAATGATTTGACTATCAAGGAATTGAAAGAGGTCCTTGGGAAATTTGATGAAGCCCTAAAATATTTTGGCAAAATGGCCTTCTTTGTGATTGTTCTCTGAAACAATCACAGTGTAATATGCTATTAAATTTTGACAAAATTACAAACCCAAACAAATACACAAACACAAGTTAGCTTAATTCATTTTTGAAGTATTCAAATAATTAATGCCATTAAAATAACCTTATCCTATTGTAATGTATAAGATAAATTGAATTATTTTAACTATTTATATTAGTTTAGATGCATTTTCTAGATAAAATCATAATCACATCTTTTTTTAACCATTCTTCTATGAAATTATGGTGAATGCTTTAACTACTTTAAAGTGTCTTTTTTTTTTTAGAACTAATTATGTTTATATAATGGTGATCTCTCGCGTGTTCTTTTAGCAAGTCTCATAGGATGTCATTTTTGTGCTACTGATAATGAGTGTTATTATAATTTGTGAGTGTGAAAAGTGATCTGTAAGTACTAAACTGCTGTACCACTGATTTTTAAAAATCTTTTCATCAGCAGTACATCAGCTAATATTACGGCTGTAGCCACACAGAACCTGTACATTTCTTAGAAACTACAAAAGGAACCCCAATATATTAACTACATCATTCACTACCCACTACTGATTTTCCATGAAGAATATTATTTTTAAAAAAAACTGAAATAATACAGTTAAAAAGAGATTTTAGAGTTGGTATCACACATAGATGAAAAATAAATTGACATAATGTCCTGTGGGTAAATCTTCAGCCATTTAAGAACGTGCAAAAAATTGTAAACATAACTTACAGAAAGAAAAAAGCAATTAACAGTGAGTCTCTGTGTTTGGCAAGATTATATTCTGTATGTATTAGGATTTGTGCATCTGTGACCCAGCAGGTTGTTAAATTGTTCAGTTATCAGAGATAGCATTTGCCATTTGTTCAGATGAGGTAGCTTGCTAGAAACTACATGAAGCTGCTTTAAAAGAGCCTACTAGTATTTGTTTTTCAAATTTCTGCTGTCTTGAGGTGTAATCATCATTAATAGATATGTATTTCAAAATATAAAGGCCTACATTAAAATTTACTAGGCATTATTCAAAGTATGTTATAAATTCATTGGCTTATGGGTCTATTTTATGTTTATTTTTACACGTTATTTTTGTTTTGCTCCATATTCTTCACAGAGTTGAAAAATTATTTATACTTGTGAAATTGATAGAAGGTTATGAGATTATTGATGTAATTCAGAGTGGGGGTGTTGTTCTTTTGTTGCAGTATGATTTTATATTATCAGTTAAATGAGAGGGTTGAAATTCTTCAGATAGTTAATTAAAATTTCTATTTTGTTAACTTGTCATGTATAGGCATACCAATAGAAATTTCTTCACTTGAAAGTCAGTGTAGGTTTGTTATCCTGAATATTTTGACAATATTTTAATAATACCATCCAGTGTAAATTCAGGCAGTATAATAATTGCTAGCATTTTTGAGCTTACTCTATGCTCCCTTAGGTGTTTTGCATAAGTTTGGCCATTATATCCTCAAAAGAATCTTGTATGGAAAATTTTAAGCTTATTTTACAGATGAAGAAACTGAGAAAAGAGCAATATAAGTAACCTTCCTAAGTATGTTCATCTAGCAAGGTATGCCTCCAAGATTTTGCATGGCATTAACAGTCTGACTCTTGAAAGCTGAAGACTGACAGCTCACACTTAAGTGACAAGCTGTTCTTTCTCTGCTATTGTACCTTTTAGAAAATATCACATAAGCACATACAAACATGCATTTCATAGCAACTTAAAATTTAATTCTATAATATCCACCTAAAGAAATTTGGACATAATAAAAAAAGATTTTAATGTGTTACAATATATATACAATATCTCTTCCATTTCAACAACTTTTTTTTTTGCGGTACACGGGCCTCTCACTGTTGTGGCCTCTCCCATTGTGGAGCACAGGCTCCGGATGCGCAGGCTCAGCGGCCATGGCTCACGGGCCCAGTCGCTCCGTGGCATGTGGGATCTTCCCGGACCAGGGCACGAACCCGTGTCCCCTGCATCAGCAGGCGGACTCTCAACCACTGTGCCACCAGGGAAACCCTCAACCACTTTTAAAGGTACAAATCAATAGCATTAATTACATTCACAGTACTGTGTAATCTATCACCACTATTGATTTCCAAAAATTTTTATCATTCCAAACAGAAACTCTGTTACCATTAAGTAATAACATTCTCCACAATTTCCAAACCCTGGTAACCAGTAATCTACTTTTTGTCACTATTCCTCTATTGTAGGTATTTCATGTGAAGGGAACATACCATAATTTCTTTATGTGTCTGGCTTATTTCACTTTATCATAATTTTTTCAAGATCCATCTATGTTGTATCATAGATGTATACTTGTGAGTATATCATGTCCTTTTATACTCACAAGTTTTTAATTTCAATGAAGTATAATTTGCATGTTTTGTCTTTTGTTGTTCATGCTTTTAATGACATATCTCAATTATCAATATATTCCATTAGTGCATATGTCTATTCTTATGCCAGTGAAACACTGTTTTGATTACTGTAGCATTGTACTAGGTTTTGAAATCAGGAAATGTGAGTCTTTCATCATTGTTCCTATTTTTTAAGATTATTTTGGCTATTTAAGTTGCTTGCAACTCCTTGTGAATTTGATGATTGGCTTTCCCATTGCAGCAAAAAAGTGCTGTTGGAATTTTAATATGGATTGCATTGAATCTGTGAGTTGCTTTGAGTAGAACAATATCAAGTGTTCTTGTCCATGAATGTAGGATATCTTTACATTTCTTTACAAGATTTTCACTTCTTTGACAATTTACTCTGAGCTATTTTATTCTTTTACATGATATTATAGGTGGTACTGATTTCTCATTTTCCTTCTCAGGTTGTTCATTGCTGGTACATAGAAACACAACTGATTTTAATGTGTTGATTTTACATCCTGTAGTTTTGATGCATTTGTTTATTGCTCTAGTTGCTTTCCTGTGCATTCTTTGGGAGAAAAAAAGAAAAAAAACAAATAAACAAACACCTCTCCCAATTTTTGCAAATAGGCTCTGTGCTGGAGCACTCATTCGACTTTTTAAAAATTTTTAAAAATATTTATTTATTTATTTATTTTGGCTGCACCAGGTCTCAGTTACTGCATGCAGGATCTTCGTTGCCACATGTGAGATCTTCATTGTGACATGTGGGATCTTTAGTTGCAGCATGCAAACTCTTAGTCGTGGCATGCATGTGGGATCTAGTTCCCTGATCAGAGATTGAACCCGGGCCCCCTGCAGTAGGACTGCAGAGTCTTAGCCACTGGACCACCAGTGCTTACACTGAGCCTAGGAATCAGCTCCAGGTGAAAATTTAGGGTTTTCTCAGGTCTTTTCTTGGGCATGTTGTGACCTTTTAAATTCTCCTATATACATTTGCATGTCCTAATTTCCCAAAGACACTTTCAGCAGAGTTTTCTCCCAGGTGGTCTATTGTATGTTTCCATTGTAATGTTTTAATGTCAGGTTACCTGTGAGTCCTTAGTTCTGCTTGCAGTGTTTTCAAGTAATGCACCATTTCCAGCTTGAAAACCACATTAGTCAAATCAGAGCCAAACACAAAATCCTTCAGGTAGTCCTCAGACAGATTAGAAAAGACACGCACAAAACTTTTCAAATAAATTTATGCTCTCTTAAACCGCAGACCAGAGTCTCACACTGGGAACTCAGACTTCCCTCTTTGAGAGCACACTGCACTGGGAAAGTGGTGGGGCAAGCACAGATAAAAATGTTGTAGTTTTCCTACCATTATTAAGTTGCCTTTTTCTTAACCCAGCTTTTTCTTGGTTGCTGTAAACCTTTGACTCTTTCAGAGTTCTAACAAAGTTGGTTCTGATAGTTTCTGCTTGTTTTTGATGTTTCCGTAGGGGGGAGGGGGTGGAGCAAGAGCTAAGAGCTGCCTACTCTGCCATTTTGTTTGTGTTCTGAAAATAAATTGCTGTTATTTATATTTAAGCTCTTAAAAATAAATTCAACTGTCTTTAC
This sequence comes from Delphinapterus leucas, assembly GCF_059928025.1. Classification (NCBI taxonomy): domain Eukaryota; kingdom Metazoa; phylum Chordata; class Mammalia; order Artiodactyla; family Monodontidae; genus Delphinapterus; species Delphinapterus leucas. The sequence goes on along the minus strand of NC_143146.1, from coordinate 39,519,516 downwards.
AACTAAGTTTAGAGTATAAGAGAAGAAAGTTGAAAATATGGATAATTATGAATTGAAGAATTTGTGACTGGAAAAATGTTATAGGATTCACATTTTTCAAAATATATTAAAAGGTTTTCAATATTTTTAATGAGATGTGGGAAAATAATTATGCAACAAAAGGAAGTGATTAAATAAGGTATAAACTATTTCAATATGATGGAATACCAACACAGTATTAAAATTGTTTTCCTAAAAGAATTAAAAGTTTTGGAGAAACTCTGACAATGTAATGTAAACAAAAAAAGCATACCTCCCAATTAAGAAGGAATTTGAATACATATATCTACTCTTCTATATCCTCAAAAACCATTATAGCAATGGTAAAGATAAAAAAAATTATATCTGTAAATTTATTTATTTATTTATGTTATAGTAAACACCCAGAAAGGAGAATAGTAAATGACATATCATCAACGAAACTATTGATGTTGGAAATAAAATGGATCTGTTCTAAAACTATTTAGAAAAGCTACCCAAATTGAATCCTTGGTTAGCACTGAGGAAAGCTAAGAAATGACTGAGTTTATACCTCAAAATATTCCCAAAGCTTTCACCTACCACTGAGAATGTGGAAGAGGGCAAAAATTAGGCTAAAATAAGGAGATTTAATCAACAGACTGCAAAGAATATTTTACATTTCTTGATGCCGTACAATATCAAAGAAAGCTGGTATCTGCCATCTTCTACTGTGGAAAGAAGGCCTGAGAATTATTCTCTGAAGAGGGTAGAACAAAGCGTCTCTTTTTGCATCTCTATTTAAAGTCAATTTTACCAAATTTCATTTTCTTTGTTTCTGTCAAGCATGTTTTTCTTTTCTTCCTTTTTGGTCTCCTCAATCCTTAACAAAGTTTTGTTCTTTAGATATCTTATCCTCTGTTCATATATAAAATTATATGACTAGTTGATTAGCAATTCTCTGAGCTATAGAGAAAATAACATTTTAAAAACAAACCTTTAAGCTAACAAATGAAGTCTATTTAAAAAAAGGGAATGATAGAATAAAATTAGACTCTAGAAAGAAAAAAAAGACAAATTCTCAAGAAAGAGAAGGGAAGATATTGCATTCATGAAGCAAACAGGATGATTATATATAATATATGTGGGTATACACATAAATGTATGTGTGTACATGTATATGTATTATATATATGTATAAACAAAAGGACATTGTTTTGCAATTGGAAATTAAAAACTCAATACTATGGTTGAAAGATAAAGTTGAGAAAATCTTGCAGAAAGATGAGAAAATAAAAAAACAACAAAGAAAAAGATAATAATGGAGAAGAGGATAATAAGTATAAGAAAATGAGAGACACGTTCCATTAATTCAAATATCCAAATAATAGGAGTTTGAAGAAGAAACTACATGAGATTAAAAAGAAAAAAATAAATAATTTGAGTAGTTTTTATAGATATTAAGGGCATGCATTTTTAAAATTTTAATGCTTCATTAAATGTGCATAACTAGTTGACAAAACTAGACCAATGCCAAAGGCATACATTTGTGAAATTTCAGAATATTGGGTTAAATCGGAAGATCCTATAATATTCCAGATGAAAAAAAAAAAAGAAAAGTCTACACACTGAGACACAGTCATTAGTATGTCCTCAGGCTTTTTATGAGAAACAATAGAAACTAAAAAGAAGTGGAAGATACCTTAAAAATTCAGAAGAAAAGTGAAAACTAAACTAGATCCATAATCAGACAAACTATCATTCAACTGTTAGTCTAATATAGACATTTTTATAGAGTGCAGGGACTCAAAAATTAAAGTTTGTTACTTAGATCTGAATAACATATGTACAGTAATCATGAAATAAAAACAAATATTTATTTAAACAAAATTATGACAAATCATAATGAGAGGATGGGGTGATGGGTGGAAAGTGATGAGTGTGTATTGTAGTTAGAAACAGAAACAAATTAAATGCTTATTCTTCACTGAGGGAAGAGAATACATATGTTTTAAAAATAAATATAGCAATACTAGCTTATTTAGAGATATAAACCAGTCCTAAAATAATGCCTAAAATATGTGAATGTAGCTGTTTCTGCTGCATAGTAAATGTAAGATGATAAAAATGGAAGATGAGACAGAGAAATATTTTAAAGAAATTCTGTAAAAACTGTTGAACATTTAATATTTTCATATTTACACACATACTACTGGGTTTCAAAATGTAAGCACATACATAAATATAATAACAGATTTTGGGGGACTACTCATAATGATAATTCTCTTTTTATGTTTTCATTTATAAAAAACATCTACAGTTTCTATATATGTTTTAATAAGCTTAATTAAAAGAAATGGCATAGAAATATACATTTCTTTTGAGATCTTTTGTGTTGAACATTATGTCTACCTAAGTGAGCCAGGGCAAATCACAAAGGCTTATCCAAGTTTAACGTGTGTTGACAAAAAGTAATTCCAACTACACTATAAGGATAAGCTAAGTTATTCCACTGTAACAAACTTTAAACAACAGTGACCTTAAAGATAAAGATTTACTTTTACTAAATATGTCCTCTGCAGAGCAGCAGCCATCTCTGTTTCATACAGCATCATTCATGAACCTAACAGAAGGATCAATACAAGATGCTGTGGCAAGACTAAGAGTACACAGTGAATTTATTCTGGATCATGAATACTTTGACTGAAAGGAGCACGTTGTTTTTGCTTACTTTTAATTGGCCAAAGTAAGTCATATGATCATAATTAAATCTGAGGGAATAAGTAGTACAATCTTCCCATGTGCTCAGAATGGGAAGTAAACTGGCACAAATCCACAAGGTCTCAGCAAAGGTTAATTATTACTACGATTATTATTATTTTAACTTAGTTTCCTTACTGAGCCCGCAGGTTGAAAACCTTGTTTCCCTGCACATTTGCAGGCCCAAGGAATATAAATTACAGATTATTCTTGTTACTAGATGGCTTAAAATCAAATTTCTGTTTTATTAAAAAAACAAAACAGGGACTTCCCTGGTGGCGCAGTGGTTGAGAGTCTGCCTGCCGATGCAGGGGATACGGGTTCATACCCCGGTCCGCGGCTAGACCCATGAGCCACGGACGCTGAGCTTGAGCGTCCGGAGCCCGTTGCTCCACAACAGGAGAGGTCACAACAGTGAGAGGCCCACGTACCAACAAAACAAAACAAAACAAAACAGGACTTCCCTGGTGATCCAGTGGTTAAGACTCTGCACTTCTACTGCAGGGGATGTGGGTTTGACCCTTAGTCAGGATCCTTGATCAGGGAAGTCCCGTGTGCTGCATGAAGTTCTGGCCAAAAGCAATAAAAAACCCACCCTGTTATCTGTACCCCAGACAAATTTATAATATTTATATTTATAATATTTCTTCCTCTGCTACTTATATTTGTATGATTTTAGCACATTACATAAATTTTCTTATCTATAAAATGATAATAATAGATCTTATCAATTTTTGGTAAGGATTTAATAAGTTAATATATATACAGTTTTTAAAATAGTGCTTGGAAAATAGTAAGTTTATTAAGTGTTTTCTGTTATTACTACCAGTAGTAGTATATTTTTATTTTTGTCTCAGGGTGATTATGGAGGCATAAGATGGGGGGTATGTAGACAAAACAAATGATCTCCTTTGATGCCTAGTGTTTAAATTTCAAGAATGTCCTAGAAGGGCTAGAACTACAATGAAATTCCTAAACAGCTCACTTCTGACTGTGTCAGACTGATCAACCTCTAACTCTAGTCTCTTACAGAAGGAAGAATGTTCCCTCAGGTGGAAGGGGGAGAATACAAATGTAAACACACACACATGCGTGCACACACACACACACACATACACAACGTGCTTCACCTCTATTGTTCTCTACATGCAAGAGTAAAGCATTGCAAGCCATGTAAAGATGCAATGTGACATAAAATTAAAAAAACAAAATCAGTCAAAAGAAAGAGATGCATTAATGTTCCACATATTGGAGTTGGAGTTAAAGACAAGAGCTTTGATCCAAAAGAAGAAAAAAATTAGGGGGTTATTATGTTTAATGCAAGGTGTTTTAACCAAAAAACATGGGAAATGTATTCAACATAGAATAATAGTAAATTGAATTGTTCCCAAATACTAAATGAAATATTTTAATATTAACTATTAACATTTAATAATTAAAATGACAGGAAACATGGAAGGATATTATGGTATAAGCATATGCAAGATCAAATAATTATATACATTATAATTAATTCTAGAGAAAATAAGAAAATAAGTTGAAAGAAAATGTAAAAATTAATTGTATTTAGTTTGTATCTTGGCACTAAGAATGTTTTATCTTTTCTAATTTTTAATGAATTTATACAAAATTTATAATGAAAAACATGTTTAAGATTCTAAAATGTATTTTTATATGTTAGAAGACTGAGGAATGAGAAATGAAAAAATAATATGATTGATTTAGGCTAATAGAAGAAACTGGAAAACTGAGTTTCTGATGTTAATTTTAGAGTATGCATATCATGGTGGTAAAATATTTTACACTAGTCATGATTTGGATGGAGTACTGGAATTTCAGTCCTTTGACATAACATTTCATAATATATATATTATATATACACCTATTATATATGTACATATATATACAAATTATATTTTCTGTTTTATATATTAGAAAATTTATTCACAGCCATATTAAGAACTTTCATTTCTGAAGCCATGATTCAATCCCAATTCAATCTGACATTTTTTTCATCAGTCCATATTTTCAAAACTTTTGTAAACTTTCACCCTATAAAATAATGCAAAGAGTTATATTAATGCAATATTTGCAGGTCCCTTATAATAATCAGATCTCAAAGAAATAGTTTTAGGTCATGGCACTGAAAGAATCAGCTTGTATATACTTAGACATTTTCAAAAATTTAATAGATCCAGGAAATGCTCATTAATGATTTTTAACACAACAAAAAGGGAGTCAATTGGGTATTATTTACTTCCTAAAAGGTATACAATCCAAATATGAAGTGTACAAAACAAAAACAATTTGAAAAAACCTCAGTCTTCAAAATAAGGGGCAGAAAATATTTTCTGTAGAGTCAGAAAGTAAATACTTTAGGTTTTATTCACCATGAGGTCTCTGTTATGACTACTCAACTCTGACTTTTTAAGTGACAAAAACCATACACAATACATAAATGAATGGTTGTGGCTATTTTCCAATATTTTTTTTAATAAAAATAAGCTGCAGGCTGTATTTGGTCATAGTCTATAATTTGCCAACCCCTACTACCTACCTAATTAACAATTTCAGGAAATGCATAGGACAAAAAACGTGTTTAAAAATGCTATGAGGAAAATTCAGCAAAATCCAGACTTCAGAGAATACTACAGGACAAATATCACATTTTTTTCAAAAAAGTTAATTGCAAGATAGAAAAAATAAAGATGGAATAGTAACCTACATATTAAAATACAGTTATGAGACATATCAACTAATTTAAATGTAAGGACTTTATTTTGATACAAATTCAAATAAGGAAATTGTAAAAAACATAAGATGAACAGGAAAAAATTGGTAATTTCTTTTTATTTTTTCATTAAAAAAAAATTTATTGGGGTATAATTGATTTACTATATTATGTTAGTTTCAGGTGTATAGCAAAGTGAATGTTATACAAATACATATATCCACTCTTTTATAGATTCTTTTCCCATATAGACCATTAGGGAGTATTGAATTCCCTGAGCTATACAGTAGGTCCTTATTAGTTATCTATTTTATGTATAGTAGTGTGTATTTGTCAATCCCAGTCTTCCAATTTATCCCTCCCCCCTTGCACCCCCAGCAACCATAAGTTTATTTTCTACACCTGTAGAACTATTTCAGTTTTGTAGATAAGTTCATTTGTAACCATATTTTAGATTCCACATATAAGTTATATCATTTGATATGTGTCTTTCCCTGTCTGACATACTTCACTTGGTATGACTCAGTATGAAAATCTCTAGGTCTATCCATGTTGCTGCAAATGGCATTATTTTGTTCCTTTTTATGATTGAGCAATATTCCATTGTGTCTAGGTACCACATCTTTTTTATTCATTCCTCTGTTGATGGACATTTAGGTAGTTTCCATGTCCTCACTGTTGTGAATATTGCTGCAATGAACATTGGGGTTCAAGTATATTTTTGAATTATGGTTTTCTCCAGATATTCACCCAAGAGTGGGATTGCCTATATTCAGTTTTGTTTTTTGTTTTTTTTTTTACAGTACACGGGCCTCTCACTGTTGTGGCCTCTCCTGTTGTGGAGCACAGGCCCAGTGGCCATGGCTCACAGGCCCAGCCAGTCCGCAGCATGTGGGATCCTCCCGGACTGGGGCACGAACCCGTGTTCCCTGCATCGGCAGGTGGGCTCTCAACCACTGCACCACTAGGGAAGCCCTATATTCAATTTTTTAAGGAATCTCCATACTGTTCTCCATAATGGCTCTATCAGTTCGATTTCCCACCAACAGTTTAGGAGGGTTCCTTTTTTCCACACCTTCTCCAACATTTATTGTTTGTAGATATTTTGGTGGTGGCCATTATGACTGATGTGAGGTGATACCGCATTGTAGTTTTGATTTACATTTCTCTAATAATTAGTGATGTTGAGCATCTTTTCATGTGCTTTTTAGCTATCTCTATGTCTTCTTGGAGAAATCTGTATTTAGATCTTCTGCCCATTTTTTGATTCAGGTATTTGTTTTTTTCCTATTGAACTGTAGGAGCTATTTGTATATTTTGGAGATTAATCCCTTGTCAGTTGCTTTGTTTGCAAATACTTTCTACGATTCTGAGGGTTATCTTTTTGTTTTGTTTATGGTTTCCTTTCCTGTGCAAAAGCTTTTAAGTTTAATTAGATCCCATCTGTTTATTTTTGTTTTTATTTTCATTATTCTAAGAGGTGAATTGAAAAAGATCTTGCTGTGATTTATGTCAGAGAGTGTTCTCCCTATGTTTTCCTTGAAGAGTATCTAGCCTTACATTTAGGTCTTTAATCCATTTTGAGTTTATTTTTGTGTATGCTGTTAGGAAGTGTTCTAATTTCAGTCTTTTACATGTAGCTGTCCAGTTGTCCCAGCACCACTTATTGAAGAGACTGTCTTTTCTCCATTGTATATTCTTGCCTCCTTTGTCATAGATTAGGTGACCATAAGTGTGTGGGTTTATCTCTGGACTTTCTATCCTGTTCCATTGATCTATATTTCTTTTTTTTTTTTTTTTTTTTTTTTTTTTTTTGCGGTACACAGGCCTCTCCCGTTGCGGAGCACAGGCTCCGGACGCGCAGGCCCAGCGGCCATGGCCCACGGGCCCAGCCACTCCGCAGCACGTGGGATCCTCCCGGACCGGGACACAAACCCGCGCCCCCCGCATCGGCAGGCGGACTCCCAACCACTGCGCCACCAGGGAAGCCCGATCTATATTTCTTTTTTTGTGTCAATACCATATTGTTTTGATGACTGTAGCTTTATAGTATAGCCTGGTCAGGGAGCCTGATTCCTCCAGCTTCTTTTTTCATTCTTAGGATTGCTTTGGCTATTTGGCGTCTTTTGTGTTTCCATACAAATTGTAAGTCTTTTTATTCTAATTCTGTGAAAAATGCCATTGGTAGTTCGACAGGGATTGCATTGACTGTTTTGGGTAGTATAGTCATTTTCACAATATTGATTCACAATATTGATAATCCAAGAATGGAGTTTATCTCTCCATCTGTTTGTGTCATCTTCGATTTCTTTCATCAGTATCTTATAGTTTTCTGAGTACAGGTTTTTTCCCTCCTGATGTCAGTTTATTCCTATGTATTTTATTCTTTCTGATGTAGTGGTGAATGTGATTGTTTCCTTAATCTTTTTTCTGATCTTTTGCTGGTAATGTAAAGGAAAGCAAGAGATTTCTGTGTATGTATTTTTTTTTCCTGCAACTTTACTAAATTCATTTATGAGTGCTAGTATTTTTCTGGTAGCATGTTTAGTATTTTCTATGTGTAGTATCATGTCATTAGCCAACACTGACAGTTTTACTTCTTCTTTTCCAATCTGGATTATTTTTATTTCTTTTTCTTCTCTGATAACCATGGTTAGGACTTCCAAAGCTATGTGAATAAAAGGAGCAAGAGTGGACATCTGTGTCTTGTTCCTCATCTTAGAGGAAATGCTTTCAGCTTTTCACCATTGAGTATGATGTAAGGTGTAGGTCTGTCGTACATGACCTTTATTATGTTGAGGTAGGTTCCGTCTAAGCCCACTTTTTGGAGAGTTTTTATGATAAATCAGTGTTGAAATTTGTCAACAGCTTTTCCAGCATCTATTGTAATTATATGGATTTTATTCTTCAGTTTGTTAATATGATGTATCATATTGATTGATTTGCATATATTGAAGAATCCTTGCATCTCTGGCATAAATCCCACTTGATCATGGTGTATGATCCTTTTAATGTATTGTTGGATTCTATTTGCTGGTATTTTGTTGAGGATTTTTGCATCTATATTCATCAGTGTTATTGGTCTATAATTTTCTTTTTTTGTAGTATCTTTGTCTGGTTTTGGTATCAGGGTGATGGTGGCCTTGTAGAATGTGTTTGGGAGTGTTCCTTCCTCTGCAATTTTTTCGAAGAGTTTGAGAAGAATAGGTGTTAGCTCTTCTCTAAATGTTTAATAGAATTCACCTATGAAGCCACCTAGTCCTGGACTTCTGTTTGTTGGAAGAGTTTTAATCAGTTTCAATTTCATTACTTGTAATTGGTCTGTTCATATTTTCTATTTCTTCCTGGTTCAGTCTTGGAAAGTTATACCTTTCTAAGAATTTGTCCATTTCTTCCAGGTTGTCTGTTTTATTGTCATAGAGTTGCTTGTAATAGTCTCTTATGATGATTTGTATTTCTGTGGTGTCCATTGTAACTTCTTTTTCAATTCTAATTTTATTGATTTGAGCTCTCTCTCTCTTTTCCTTGGTGAGTTTGGCTAAATGTTTATCAATTTTGTTTATCTTCTCAAAGAACTAGGTTTTAGTTTTATTGATCTTTGTTTTTGTTTTCTTTGTTTCTGTTTCATTTATTTCTGCTCTGACCTTTATGATTTCTTTCCTTGTATTAACTTTGGGTTTTTTTGTTCTTATTTCTCTAGTTCCTTTAGGTGTAAGGTTAGATTGTTAATTGAGATTTTTCTTGCTTCTTGAGGTAGGATTGTATTGCTATAAACTTCCCTCTTACAACTGCTATTGCTGCATCCCATAGATTTTGGGTTGTTGTGTTTTCATTGCCATTTGTCTCTACGTATTTTTTAATTTCCTCTTTGAGATTTTTCAGTGATCTCTTGTTTATTTAGTAATGTACTGTTTAGCCTCCATGTTTTTGTGTTTTTTACATTTTTTTTCCCTGTAATTTAATTATTATCTCATAGCATTGTGGGTGGAACAGATGCTTGATATGATTTCAATTTTCTTAAATTTACTGAGGCTTGATTTGTGACCCAAGATGTGATCTATCCTGGAGAACGTTCTGTGTGCACTTGAGAAGAAAGTGTAATCTGCTGTTTTCAGATGGAATGTCCTACAAATATCAATTAAATCTTTTTGGTCTCTTGTGTCATTTAAAACTTCTTTTCCCTTATTAATTATCTGTCTGGATGATCTGTCCATTGGTGTAAGTAAAGTGTTAAAGTCCCCTACTATTACTGTGTTACTGTCGATCTCCTCTTTTATAGCTGTTAACATTTGCCTTATGTATTGAAGTGCTCCTATTTGGGTGCATAAATATTTATAATTGTTATAACTTCTTCTTGGATTGATCCCTTGACCATTATGTAGTGTCCTTCCTTATCTCTTGTAACAGTCTTTATTTTAATGTCTATTTTATCTGATATGAGTATTGCTACTCCAGCTTTCATTTGATTTCCATTTGCATGGAATATCTTTTTCTATCCCCTCACTTTCAGTCTGTATGTGTCCCTAGGTGTAAAGTGGGTCTCTTGTAGACAACATATATATGGGTCTTGTTTTTGTATCCATTCAGTGAGCCAGTGTCCTTTAGGTGGAGCATTTAATCCATTCACATTTAGGGAAATTATTGATACATATGCTCCTATTACCATTTTCTTAATTGTTTTTGGTTTGTTTTTGAAGGTCCTTTTCTTCTCTTGTGCTTTCCGTTTTAGCATTTGTTGTAGAGCTGGTTTTGTGGTGCTGAATTCTCTTAGCTTTTGCTTGTCTGTAAGCTTTTTATTTCTCATTGAATCTGAATGAGAGCCTTGCTGGGTATAGTATTCTTGGTTGTAGGTTTTTCCCTTTCATCACTTTCAAGATATGTTACTCCCTTCTATCCTGCAGAATTTCTGCTAAAAACTCAGCTGATAACCCTATGGGGATTCCCTTGTACATTATTTGTTGCTTTCCCTTGTGGCTTTTAATATTTTTTGTTTGTATTTAATTTTTGTTAGTTTGATTATATTTGTTTCGGCATGTTTCTCCTTGGGTTTATCCTCTATGGAACTCTCTGCACTGCCTGGACTTCAGTGACTATTTCCTTTCCCATGTTAGGGAAGTTATTGACTATAATTTCTTTAAATATTTTCTCAGACCCTTTCTCTTTCTCTTTTTCTTCTGGGACCCCTATAATTTGAATATTGTTGCATTTAATATTGTCCCAGATGTCTCTGAGACTGCCCTCTTTCTTTTCATTCTTTTATTCTTTATTTTGTTCCATGGCAGTGATTTCCACCAGTCTGTATTTAAGCTCACTTATATGTTATTCTGCTATTGATTCTTTCTGCTGTATTTTTCATTTCATTTATTGTATTGTTCATAAGTGTTTATTTGTTCTTCTAGGTCCTTGTTAAACATTTCTTATATCTTCTTGATCTGTGCCTCCATTCTGTTTCCATGATCTTGGGTCATGTTTACTATCTTTACTTGAATTCTTTTTCAAGTAGATTGCCTATCTCCTCTTCATTTATTTGGTCTTTTAGGTTTTTACCTTGCTCCTTTGTCTGCAACATATTTCTCTGTTGTCTTATTTTGTCTGACTTACTGTTTTTGTGGTCTCCTTTCCACAGGCTGCAGTGCAGTAGTTCCTCTTGCTTCTGGTGTCTGTCCCCTGTTGGGTGAAGTTTGTTCAAGGGCTTGCATAGGCTTCCTGGTGGTAAGGACTAGTGCCTGCACTCTGGTGGGTGGAGTTGGCTCTTGTGTCTCTGGTTTGCCAGGTAGTGCCAAGAGGTGTGTTTTGGTGTGTCTGTGAACTTAGTACAGCTTTAGACAGCCTGTCTGCTGATGGGTAGTTTTGTGTTCCTGTCTTGCTGGTTGTTTGGCCTGAGGCATCCAGAAGCACTGAAGCTTGCAGGCTGTTGGGAGTGAGCTGGATCTTGGCGCTGAGATGGGGACCTTGGGGAGAGCTCATGCTTATCAATATTCCCTGGGGCTAGAAATTCTCTGGTGGTCCAGTGGCCAGGACTTGGCACTCCCAGGCTTGACTCCTGGCCAGGGAACCATGACCCCACAAGCCACATGGTGTGGCCAAATAAAATGGGGGTGTGGTGGGAAGAAAGCAAACAGACAGACAAAGGAAAACCAAGACATACAATAAAAACACAAGCAAACAAAAAACTTGAAAAACACAAATAAACCAGAAAAGAAGAAAACAATTAAAGAAACAAACAAAAAAAAAACAAACAATAAAAAGGAAACTAACAAAAACAAAAAGCAAAATCAAAACAACAAAAAAGCAAAGAAAATAAAAAATAAAATGACACAAAGAAAACGACAGCAAAAAAAAAACCCACAAAAAACAAAAAAGACAACAACAAAAAATATTAAGAGACAAAAATATATATATTTAGTAATTAAAAATAATAATCAAAAAATGTTAAAAATTAAAAATATAACTAAAACAACAACAAAACAAAACAACAACAAAAAAATTTCCTCTAACCTCTACCATCAGTGTCCTTGCCCCCACAGTGAACATCCACATACCCTCATCTCCCCAGGAGGCCCACCAAGACCTCTAGGTAGGTCTCTGGACCTGCTGATAGCAGTGTGGGGGCAGCTCAGATTCTGACCTGGCCCAACCCGTAATTGTACATGTCCCCAAAGTCCACAGCTGCTTAAGCTCGACCAGTCTCAGTTGTGGGAGTGCTTGTTGTCCATTCAGATGTTCTGCAGGCGTTGGATATACCAGGTCAATCTTGGGGGTTTAATCCATAGCTTGTACAGTTGCATAGAGAGGTTTCAGTTCCTCTTCCTTAGTTGCACAGCCCCTGGGGCTTAGCTTTGGTTTTGGCCCCACCTCTGCATGTGGGCCACCCTCAGGGGTCTGCTCCCCACCCAGATGAGAGGGAGCAAAGATCACAACTGAGGGGGGCCATGCTTGCTTACTTAGGTGGGATGGGCCAGAGGTGGCAACCAATTGGTGCACACGTACTTGCTCAGGCAGGAGGGGCATAAGTTGACTATGACTGCAGTAAACATACTTGCACTGATGGTTTCCCCCTCCAGTGCCCACAGATGCTGGGGCCGGCAGGAAGCAGTCATAGGCTGGGCACGCACACTCGCTCTGGTGGGAGTCCCTCCCAGTGCCCATGGAGGCAGGGGCTGGAGTGTGGGGAGAGAGGCTGCGATGGTAGCCCTGTCCATTGCATGCCACTCAACAATGGCGCCTCACTTCCAAGGCAGTCCATGCTTCCTTCAGAAGCATTCTTGGATGCGGAGCTCCTCACTCCCATCCCTTCAGGCTGTCTCTGTGCAGCCAACAACAGTCCTCTTCCCGGGTCCACTCTCCTAACCCCATGCTTCAGCACCCAGACCCCACCAGCACTGGCAGACATCTGTCTCAAGCTGGGACATGCAGGGCTGTGACACAGACAGCCCATGCAAGTCTCTCTGTGTCCTGCCTGCCAAAGACTGGCCATTGCACTTTCTTCCACTAGCTCCCAAAGCCCCCCTCTATTTCAGTATATCTTGCCTCCGGTGAGGGTACCTCCTGGGTGTGGTAACCTCTCCTCTCCTTCAGCTCCCCTGGAGGTGTGTGGGTCCCATCCCGTTTTCTCTTTTCTTTTTCTTCCCTTTTTCTCCTTTGTCTTACCTGGTTATGTGGGGATCTTTTCTTGTCCTTTAGGTGTCTAAGGTCCTCTGCTAGTATTCACCAAGTGCTCTGTGTAAATTGTTCCACTTGTAGATATATTCTTAGTGTACATGTGGGGAGAAGTGAACCCCAGGTCCTCCTATTCCAACATCTTGACCACTCTTGGTAATTTCTTTTTAAATGTGATAATGGTATACTTGTTAGAATATACATATAAATGATTTCTTGTATTTTGAAGGTATAGATTTAAATAATTTTAGGTAAAATAATCCTGGTGTCTGATTTGATTCAAAATAATCTGGGTTAAGGTAAGAGAGTGTGATAAGTGGGTCTGGTTACAGATGAGACAAATTAGGCCAAGAGGTGACAATTATTGAAGGTGGATGATAGGCACATGGGAGTTCATTATACTATTTTACTTTGCAGACATTTAAAATTTTCTATAATAAATTATTATTATTTTTTTAATTTAAAGTTGCACACAGCAACACATAATAGGAATGCCACTAACCTTGTTATATGGATACATCAAGAAATACTTTGACTAGAATTGTGTAGAATTACAATGGGGTTAATTGGTAAAATAACAAAGCTGATAGGTTTTTTTGGTGCTTTATTTTCTTTTCTTTTTTCATCTACTCTTCACCTATTCAACTTCTATAACTTATTCATTTTTTAATCTCTTTTTCTTCCCATCCAGGCCCACCTTACCTGAACAATTTATTTTCCTACAGAAGAAACTCTCAAGATTTCCATTGTTAGGTTAAACTGATTTTAGTTAACTAACAGGGTTGGAAAAGATTCTGACCTAATGTCAAAGTACATTCCTGGAATTTCACATATTCTCTTTGGAATGAAGTATGTTTTTCCATTCTAAGGCACTGAGTGGGTATAACCATACTAAGAAATGGAGTTTGTACATCCAGTCTAAGAGGCTGAGTGTGAATGTCCATGCTGAAGAATTGAGTAGGTATATCCATGCCAAGGAACTGAATGGGTATGTACTGCTAAGGAATGGAGTTCATCATCCATGCTAAGGAATTAAGTGGGTATGTCCACACTAAGGAAGTATGTTTAGTAAAATTTATATGAGTTTTTGATGTTCTCACTCTCTTGTGCCGATGAGAAAATCATCAACCTGCTGGTTTGGGTAAGTAACATTTTTCCCTATGAGGATGCAAAATCCCAGAATTGTAGTGTTGCAGTGTAATCCTGGAACTGAGCAGAACCCTGCAGAGCCCCCCATAGAGGGGACATAAAGACCCCTCTATGTCCCCTGCCTCTTGTTTATAGAAAAAATGAAGTCTCCCAGGCCTCCCTGAATCACAAAAGAGCAGGCTCAAGCAGTTAATGATTAGGACAACAGAGTCACAGACTAAGTGTCTGATACACATTCTTGAGTTGTTTGGCAGATACTGACACCAGAAGGAAAAAGCTAACTGTGTGATGACCAGACTGTAACCATGACATAAACTGTTCTATCTTGGGCAGTACTGAATCTATGGCTAGAACAATTTCAAGGACTGGCCTCAAGCAAATGGGATTAACATTATTGCTCATAATAATCTATATCTTTGTGGACATCAACATATTTGTAGCTTGCTCTGCCCCTATATGTAAGTGGACAAATAAAATTTTCAGCAAAGAGATGATACATACCCATGTCCACATCTTCCACTCTGAAAATATGGCACCCTATGTCAGTATGAAGAAGTTACAGAAGACAGATTTTGCCCCTAATCCCATAGAAATGAGACAAGTGGGGATTTGTAAACTGCTCTTTTGCCCCTTTCCTGTTTGTCTGTTTCTGTTCCCCTCAAACCTTAATTATATAAATGAAATTACTACGTAACATTTAACCTAATTTTTGACTTCTGCTCTACTGAATGTACACAATGCCTTACCTAATCTGTTGATACCTTTCCTGGATTAAAAGGAGTAGGAATGAAGAATTAAGTAGTTAAAGAATGACTGGGTCTCTACACCTAGCTTCCCCCTTAGCAAATTTGCAGGCAGACCACACAGGCAAGATAGCATCCAAAGGAAGATCAGGAGAAGTCAGCAGGTCTACATGCAATGGGAAAGTGACAAAAAATCTGACCTCTTACCTTAATAATTAACTGAGATTTTTTCCCCTTTTTCCCTTTAAAAATTGTCATGGCTGAGCAGAATCTTTGGAGTTGGTCTCAGGATATGAGTCCACCTTCTTCCCAGATTGCCAGCTTTTCTGAATAAAGCTGCTTTCCTGTCTACCAACACTTGCCCCTCAACTATTGTCTTTTGAGCAGTGAGCAGCCAAACCTGAGTTCTATTACAATCCTAAATGAAAAAAAAAATGGTCAGAGGAGGTACTAAAAAAAACAAAAGAAAACAAGATCATAAGCTTCAAGAGGGCAATTTGTTTTGATGTTAAAAAGCCATTTTGTTTCATTTCTGTGACTCAGACATGCATCCTTCCTTTCACTGCTCCTTATTTTTCTCCACTTAAATTAAATATGTGAAAACATAAGCTGTTAGTAAAGTTTAAATTAAACTCAGAAAATTCTTGTTATTTGAATTTCTGAAAATTTAAGATTGACTATAAATAGTTATAACTGGGTTTCTTTCCAATACAGAGTTGCTGATTTACCTAATTTTTAAAAAAATTTCCTTACATTTATTTGTATAGCATTTGATTTTGAACTCTATTTAGAACAAATAATTATGTAAATAAAAAATTAGATCTTTCAACACTTCAAAACGCCACAACAAATTTAATTCCTATAGGATACCACAAAGAATCAGTTCATTCCAGAATAGTTCAGCATCTGCTAACAAATGAAGTGAGAATGCTGAATTTATTGTAAATCTACAGATGCATTGTGACATAGCAGGTGGTATTTTTAATGGCCCTGAGAGTTATAGTGAAAAATTAGATGAAAAAAGTAGTCAGTGGCAGAGGCTTTACTACTGCAATACGGATAGGGAATAAAAGTTTTTCCAGCACCAAATAGTTAATGAGCATCTATATGTGCAAAGCACTGTAGAGAGGGCAGATCATTTTATTTCCTTGGAACTTAGTTTGGTGCCAGAAAAGGAATTTTATGTGTTGAGTTGACTGGTACAATCTTTCAGATACAGTACTTTCTGCATACTACAGAAAAACATCAGACAATTTATTCTCAGGAAGACTTACAAATGCTGCAGCATTAGCAAAGATTGAACAAGGGGCTG
This sequence comes from Delphinapterus leucas, assembly GCF_059928025.1. Lineage (NCBI taxonomy): Eukaryota > Metazoa > Chordata > Mammalia > Artiodactyla > Monodontidae > Delphinapterus > Delphinapterus leucas. The sequence goes on along the minus strand of NC_143146.1, from coordinate 39,503,165 downwards.
TCTGATCTTAAGTAAACCTCCCATCCTTCTAAAGATGTTTGTGTTGAGAGAAATGATCTTTGAAAGCGTTTGCTTGGAAATGTCATGAGCACAAACAATTACCAGGCATGGTGGCACTGCACATTGGAAAAGGCACAAAAAGTTGCAACTGAGAGTGGAGAGGGGGCTGCTTAACTGTTAACAGAAAAATGATGAGTTTAAATTAGTGGTATGATATAATTTGAATTTAAATGATTTGTTATGGTATTATGTGTCATGACAGAAAAAAAAATTGTCATTTGCTATCATGAAAGAAAATTTAAGATAAACTATAAAGTGGCCTTAGTCCTTTTAGGTATTAATTTTGAAGTACTAATTTGAAATAATCAGAAAAGTGTATCTGTGTCATTATTTTCTGTTTCAGATTTGTAAAAAGTAATATTTTTCCTACTATATACTTTAGCAAGTAGAGGCCTTTATGCTCTGTTATTAAAAATTCTGACTTTAATTTAGAACTTTGGAACTCATGACATAATTTAATTAGGTATTCTCTTAAAAGAGGAAAATATCTAAAGAAAAAAATGATCTAAGGTTGTTTTCTATTTAGTGTAAGTACTTTGATGGCAAGACATTTTTTTACAGTGGTTGATGCAATTAGATCTCATTAACAATAAATATGGAAAATGAACAAAATTTAAATCAGAACCTCTTAACTAGAGGATATTTTTTGTCACTTTATCAAATGTATTTAATCATTTGTTTTTAATTATAATCCCCAGATTATATTTTTAGAAAATAATTAAGACAAAAATAGAATACTTACTAAAAGTCAATCAGTAAAACTGTGAGTGACAGAAATTAGAATAAGAACCAGCAGTCCTGACTTGTTGGAAGCGATTCATTTTTAAATATCCAGAGCAAAACCATTAATCATTATTACATGTATTATTTGCCAGTTTCTATATAAAAGTTTCAGTTAGCAGAAGCATTTCTTGAGCTCACCTGGCACAGTTACTATTTTGGAAAGTTGCAACTCTGTTTTTCCTGTTCTAATTAGTGTTCCTGTATGAGTCATTCAGCAAAAATTTTAATAATCTGTTCTCTGAATATTTAAACATTGTTATCCACAAAATGGAAAACTATCATTAAAGCACAATTAGTGGAGGAGAATCAGGTTTAGTGAAACTACTGTTTGAAGTGTTTTAGCAGTCTTTCTTTAGACAGATAGATTTATGTGATTAGCAAAACAATATTACAGAAACAATACTGGATTTATAAGAATTCTGTGCACAAAGGAGGTTTAGATTACTTACTTTAGTACATCAGTGCATTAATGAAAGTCTTTGTATGGAAATGCTGGCAAAACAACTTGCATAAGAGATGGAAAGATTATGTGTGTTTACCTATAAAGGAAAAATTTAATAATAATCCATAAATTTATGATCAAAAGATTTTTCAGAACAAATACAATCTCAAGCAATTTGTTGAAATTATGTCATTATACTCTCTCCACTAATTTCTTACTACCATCCTTTTCTGTGGCAATGTTCACTCAGCCATGCAGGATGGCTTAGATGCTAACAAAAGTCAGAATAAGAAGTACTGAGTGTTTCTGTTCTTTTTTTATGGCTGAATAGTATTCCATTGTATATAAGTACCACATTTTCTTTATCGATTCCTCTGTTGATGGACATTCAGGTTGTTTCCATGTCCTGGCTATGGTAAATAGTGCTGCAGTGAACATTGGGGTGCATGTATCTTTTTTTTTTTTTTTTGTGGTACACGGACCTCTCACTGTTGTGGCCTCTCCCGTTGCGGAGCACAGGCTCCAGATGTGCAGGCTCAGTGGCCTTGGCTCACGGGCCTAGCCGCTCTGTGGCATGTGGGATCTTCCCGGACTGGGGCATGAACCTGTGTCCCCTGGATCGGCAGGCAGACTCTCAACACTGCGCCACCAGGGAAGGCCGCATATATATTTTTGAATTATGGTTTTCTTCAGGTATATGCCTAGGAGTGGGATTGCTGGGTCATATGGTAGTTCTATTTTTAGATTTTTAAGGAACCTCCATACTGTTCCCCATAGTGTCTTTGCCAATTTCTATTCCCACCAACAGTGTAGGAGGGTTCCCTTTTCTCCACATCCTCTCCAGCATTTATTGTTTATTGATTTTTTGATGATGGCCATTCTGACTGGTGTGAGGTGATACCTCATTGTAGTTTTGATTTTCATTTCTCTAATAATTAGTGATGTTGAGCATATTTTCATGAGCTTTTTGGTTATCTGTATGTCTTCTTTGGAGAAATATAGGTTTAGATCTTCTACCCATTTTTTGATTGGGTTATTTGTGGGGTTTTTTTTTTTGATATTGATCTGTATGAACCATGTGTATATTTTGGAGATTTAATCCATCAGTTGCTTCATTTGCAAATATTTTATCCCATTCTGACGGTTGTCTTTTTTGTTTTGTTTATGGTTTCCTTTGCTGTGCAAAAGCTTTTAAGTTTAATTAGGTGCTGTTTATTTATTTTTGTTTTTATTTTCATTATTCTAGGAGGTGGATTTAAAAAGATCTTGCTGCTATTTATGTCAAAGAGTGTTCTGCCTATGTTTTCCTCTAAGAGTTTTATAGTATCTGACCTTACATGTAGGTCTTTAATCAATTTTGAGTTTATTTTTGTGTATGGTGTTAGGGAGTGTTCTAATTTCATTCTTTTCCATGTAGCTGTCCAGTTTTCCCAGCACCCCTTATTGAAAACACTGTCTTTTCTCCATTGTATATTCTTGCTTCCTTTGTCATAGATTAGGTGACCATAGGTGCATAAGTTTATCTCTGGGCTTTCTATTCTGTTCCATTGATCTGTATTTCTGTTTTTGTCATACTGAGTGAAGTAAATCAGACACAGAAAGACAAACATCATATGATATTTTCATTTTTAAAAGCTTAAAAAAAGGGTAGACATGAACTTATTTACAAAACAGAAGTAGAGTCACAGATGTAGAAAACAAACACGGTTACCAGGTGATGGTGGGGGGAGAGATAAATTGGGAGATTGGAACTGACATATACACACTACTATATATAAAATAGATAACTAATAAGAACCTGCTGTATAGCACAGGGAACTCTATTTAATACTCTTTAATTGCCTATATGGGAAAATAATTTTAAAAATGGGTGGATATATGTATATGTATAACTGGTTCACTTTTCTGTGCACCTGAAACTAACACAACATTATAAATCAACTATACTCCAACAAAAATTAAAAAAAACAAAAAGTAGGAAGTGTTAATCTCACTTGAACAAGCATACCAAAGTTTAATTACTTTCTTTTTTTTTTTTTTTACAAAGAATTAAGTTTCAGAGATGACTGTGGTGATTTAACGGAAGAGGACTAATTCTTGAACCTCTTCCTCTATAAAGTGTCAGTTTTAATGCAGGTTTTCAACTATATACAAAACTTAAATATTTTCTCAAAAGAAATCATCTATTTGTTTTTTAAATCTGAAATGGCAGTTCAATATTCTTAATATATTATGTAAATTTTAAATGAGGATAATAACAGCAATTTCTACTACATTTAGAATGTTCAGAATGTGTATGTTTCCCAATTTATTCAATAAATTGTGATCTTGCCTGTTTAATGATTATTAATGGGGAGAGAAAGAGAGGAGAGAGAGGATTACCCACTATATTGTCAGATGGAGCAGCTACACCACAGTCCACAGTATGATATTAAAGGAGAAATCTGGCTAAACAAAGTTAAAAATATTTAGTTTACAATGCCTTAATCCAGAGAGTGGTTAAGTCATCTTGCAGACATTCATAAAATATGGAGTGATAACTTGGAAAAAGAACTAAATTAGACAATGAAGTAAGGGAAATCAAGGATGGATGAGGATTTTAAATGAAACCAGGAATAAAATGAGCACATTCAATGCATACCCTAAAATCTTGCAATGTTTACAAAAAAATTCAGAGATAGTGAAACCTGAATTTTACCACTACCATAAGAATAAAACTGGTTATTTGTAGGATAAGCCTCCATTTTTGCCAATTTTTAATTTTACTAGAAGCAGTGTATGCATAGTGTAAGCAATATCAAATAGATACTTTCAATAAGAACCAATAGTTATTCACCCTAACTTTCTCTCCCTCCAGCCGCATTACCCATAAACAATTTTAACGTTTTTTTTTTTTTGGTGGGGAGGGATTCTTTCTTGTGATCCCTTATCATTTTAAATAACATGATTAAGTCTCTATCTTTTGATCCATCAACCTGCATATTCTCCAATGTGTACATTCCATGTAAGATGAATATCCAGCTCAATACTTCAATTTTCCTCAACCTTTACTGTTTTTTTTTAATAATTAACAATTCTTCTCTGAATGATTCTTTTAAATTTGAGTAACATATTTAAAACTATATTTCTAACTCTGTCAGGTTTCTGTAGTATGTCTTATCTCTGTACAATGAGGTTAAACCAAATTGTTTCCACTAAAAATTTGTTACTAATATTACATTCACTTTTGCATGGGCAAAACAAAAAATATACTACTAATATAATAAACTGTAATAAAGTAATAAGAATAATGAAATAGTATCATAATAATTAATGTCAATAGTAATATGCAATAATATTGTAATATGTAATCATACTAAGAGTTTTTAATCTTCTTGTTAACCTCCTTTAAATCTTCAGACTTTGCCTTTGCTGCATTGTGGATATCTAATTAAAAGCCAACATATAACATGTACATTAGTTGAATACAGTTTCTGTTAAAGACAATAAAGATGGAAAGATCATTCACAGGCATACCTTGGAGATATTGTGGATTCAGTTCCAGACCATTGTAATAAAATATTGCAATAAAGCAAGTTGCACAAGTGTTTTGGTTTCCTAGTGCATATAACTGTTGAAGAGTTGTCACAAACCTTCAATTTGTGAACAAAGCAATACCTGTGAAGCACAGGAAAGCAAAATGAAATAAAATGGGATATACCTGCATATATTCCTCTATAATCCAATGGGGGGAAAAATCCTATATCAATTAAAGGAGAAATCTCTTAAAGGAAGGTAATTATTTTTCTTAACAGTATCAGTTGTTCAAATTCATTTGTATCATATTTGAGTAACAACTTCTTGTACAAAACTTGGGGTTGTGTTTTCTTTGTTTGATTTTCCTTATTTGTTATTGCATGCTTTATTCAATTTGAAAAATAAAGATATACTTTATTTTAACAATATCTGTAAGATCTTCCTGGTTTTATTCACTTATTTTATTGACTTGCATCCAAGTCCCACTATATTTAGAAAACATTTCTTTTGAAATTTTTACCAATTGAAAATAAACAGTTTTATTTGGTTCATGGATATTTTTTACCATAAGGAGACTATGCCAATACATTCTTATTATGAAAATTTAACTAAGCAGATAGGGAAAAACATATCTTCTTAATCCCTGGTTGCCACAGTTTCTGACTTCCTCCCTAGAAGTAAACACTTGTTGTCATTATGGCTTTCATGTTTCTAGGCATTTATATACATTTATAAATATGTATGTATAAACATATATGTAGATCAGGTGATGGTGGGCCACCCAGATTCTCCTTTCAAGACTAAAGATTTTCTTTTCATATTCCCAGTTGGCTAATAACTCTCAACTGAATCTCTCTTCAGAAATCATCTACTGAAAAGAGTCACCTCACCCAAAGTCATGTGTCCTGCCTGATGGTAGTCCACATCTAATACCTATTTGATATAAAGGTATAAAGGTTTGGTCTTCTTACCTCAATTTGGGGTATATCTGAAGGGCCTTAACAAAATACCTGTGGGATTAGCTGAGACCTTTGTTTCAACTCTGCTGCAGTTCAATTTCTTCCTCTGCCCAATCCTCCTACATTCATATGTGAGAACATATGTTGACTATGAGAGCATTTCCCCACAATCTTCTTGTATCTCTCTGTGTTTATTTCCTAAGGAACAAAATCTAAAAGAGTCAAAAGCAAGAGTGGGCTAAGGAAGCAACTGTGAAATGGGAATTGGAGTCAGATCATGTACTGGTTAGCTGGTAATAAAGACCAAGTACTAATAGTAGGTGGAGAAATAATAATCCTTGGCTTGTGGTGGTAATCCAATCGTTAAACCATTCATCTCTGGTGCACTGGAATGGGTGCAGTTAATGGGAATTCACTGATGAATGTAAGGAATCTGGCATATAAGGACTACAGTGAAAAGCTCTAATTATAAAGATTATGGGATTAAGTGGTATTTACCTGAGAAAATTGATTCACTGGAAAAAGATAAAAGGTTAAGGGTGATTAATCACCAATTAAAGGTTAAGAGTGACTTTGAGGAGGCTTTCTTGGTACCATAAAAATATTATAATTTCCTATAGCTGGAGGGAAAAACAAAAATAAAAATAAACCAATGTTCAAGCCCAGGATTTACATAATTAGCAGAGATATAAAGAAAGTTTGAGTTTTCAGTTTTGGCAAGTCCCCTACACCAAACCCTGAGGGCTGATTAGGAAGGACTGAGATTCTGAATTTGTATATGTGGGCAGTTGGATTTGTACACATGAATATATTAAATCCTCAGAATTCATGTGTATGTGGTACCTATGGAAGAAGCCTACTCCCCTCTCTGAAGTTTTACACTACCCTTAAGCCTGAAAATGATGCAAAAGCCTCTGCTTGCAAGAAAACATGTGTTTTCTTCAAGGTAAGACACCTGTTTCCCTGGCCACCAAACTAATAATTACTGTGAAGTCACATAACTATTCAGGTCAGATTACTTGACATAACCAGAACCCCTCTACTTCTAGTAAAAGAGAAAAGTAACCATATCCAGGAAGAAGCTCAGGACCTCACCAATATGTAAGAGCAGAAATCCAGGGAATATATCGATATTGGATCTGAAGATGCTCAATCAACCATGCCAAACAGAAGGGTGATATTTTATCATTATGAGAGAAGTTTCTCATGATATAGGATTAATTTCTTGGCAAGAGTCAGTGCTAACACACCATGAGAAAGCAAAGCCCCTTATAAGGTGAAGTAGAAATACTAGAATTACCATGTCCGTTTGTGGTAGTAGCGATTAAAAATGCTCCAGGAATTGGGTTAGTAAAGTAGGGAAACTCACCAGATAACTACATTCTACTGGAAGGCCTTGATGTCAATCCATTCACTAGAGTGATAAGAAATGGACTGGTGAGAGGGGAAAAAGCATCACTGAGACATGCAGTGGTAACTGCTCTCTATATAGGTGATTCGAGTGGTGGCAGAAGATGCTATTACAGCATTAGGCTCAGTACTATCAAAAGAGTTAAAGAATCATGAAATAATAGAGGCCCAACTATCAAAGTTTAACTGTCAAAAACAAGGTGGGAGAAAATACAGTGATGAGTGATGCCATTAAAATTGCAGCATGATAAAAAATGATTATTGCAATATGATGAGCAATACAGATTATCCAACAATCTTTGCCAAATGAATGAATGACAGCCTGAGGGGCAGTCAAACCAAATCACTGGACCTGAGCCAGTTTTCTTCAAAGAACACAATGACTGAAGGAGAGTTTGGATCCTCAGTAGCAATAACCCTGCAACACCATGGCAAATGTACATGATAATAATAAAATGTACATGATAATAATAAAAAAAAGTTCCTTTGGGTTTTTCCATAACAAGGAAAATCCGAACGAACTTTTTGGCCAAACCAATATATCCAGTTCTTCTACAAAGACACTATCTTCCATTTACTCAGAAAACTACGCTGGAGAAAGGGGAATACATAAACATTTTGACGACTGTTGGAAAAAGTTTCCAACTTTACATTAATATCTAGAGATTTGAAGCTTCATCCTGTGCCCCTTCCTGGATTCTTTCCTACTTGCTGTAGTCTTCCTTGCCCATATATTGATCTCCCATCTTAGATCAGACTAATGATCCCAGGAGAGAGGGGAAGCTACCTGATAGAAACTCACTTGTAAATATTCTTTCTCTAGAATATTACTCTTTTTCTCCTTTCTATTTCCACAGAAATATAATGCTTTAAAATTATAATATTTTTAAAATGTACTCCTCTTTCTAGTTGCTGTTAATGCAAATTTTGATCTGTTATGACCTCCTATTTAGAGGTAGAAATTTTTCTTGAATTTCTTTTAACTTAAACTTGAGCCAGATCAAATACTTTCTGAATTAAGTTCCATATAGGCTTTCACTCTCCTTTGATTGGGATATGTTCTCAACTAATTTCTTCAGAAAAGATAGATACAGATGTTGATATAGGTATAGATGTTAAATATATATATATATACTTATGTTTTAATTTTGTAATGCAAAAAATCCATATATATATTCATTTGTGTTTTCATAAGTGTATAAGAATGTATTTATTTTTCCTTGCCTTTAGTCGATAATTTGGCCTGTAAAGGTATAAAACTATTTTCCCTCAGAACTTTTAACTTATGGCTTTTTTCTTCTTTTTTATCTATCATCTAGAGATTTGAAGCCTGTCTGTCACTTATTTTGAATTTTTTATTTTGTATTGCTAACCACTCACTCTCACCCTAAATTTTCAAGACTACTTTTAATTCTCTCTTTATTTATCTTATTTTATTTTCAAAGAATCCTTTCATGCTTAAGATGCAGGAACTTTTTCATCTTTGGAAACATTTTTTATTATTGTTGATAATTTTCCTCCTCCAGTTTCTTTGTTTCTTTATTGCACTCATATTAATAGGCTGTTATACATTCTGAATAGTTCTTATATTTTTCATCTTATTTTACATTTTCCAACTCTTTGAATTTCTGTTCTGTGTTCTGTGAAATATTGTCAAGTTTAATCTCTAATGCAATGATTGAAATGTTATTTCTAAAACTTAAAAAAAAATTCTCAAGAGCATTTTCTTTTCTCTGTTGGCTCCTGTCAATTAAATAGATAGCAATTTGCTCTTGAGTCTCTGAATTATTTCATGTTTTTGTCCTCTGGGATTCATTCTATAATTTATTTCAATGTTTTTAAATTTATTTTAATTTCATGAGTTTTCTTTATATGCATATTAATCTTAGGTGGTCCTTTATTATATTTGATGAAGGTTCAGTTTGACTTCTCTGTTGTATAAGTTAATCTTTTCTGAAGTCATCATTTTAACAGAATGAGAAAGATGACTGAAGTCTGTATATGCCTGAAGCATGTCAATTACATGACGGGCTTCTAATTTAGAGTGATAAAAGAGGCTTTTCCTATGAGGTAAGCTGAGAGGCTTTCCAAATTTTAGAAGGTTTTTCTTTAGGGAAACTTTCTACCAATATTTGTCCCTCACCCCCAGGATATCCATTCAAGTTATTTAGTGATCATTATTTTAACCTGATTTAGAGTAAATGTTAACTTAAGATGTTTTATAATTGCATGTTTTCTCATGCCCATTTTTAGTACCTCCTGACTCTAAACTCCAAAAGTTTGTAAACATTCCAGAGACCATGTTAAATGTGTTTCAGATACTATCTTATGTAAGCTTCAAATTAATTATTATTTTGATATTTGGATGAAGGACTTAATAAGAGTAAGTAAATTTCCCATGACTACATAAGTTTGGATTTGAACATAGCAGTGTGGATCCCAAAACTACCCCTTTTACCACGGGTATATAGATCATGCATTTCCTACTGCAGTCCTTTCCTCTTTCTGTTTTTCTTGACAGCTATATCTATACCCATTGATCCATTATTCTTCCAAACTAGTTATGTTAATATTGTATTGAGATTTGATTTTGTTAGAGAATTGGGACTTTTTTATTACTACTGCCTGAAACAAAAGTATGCCAAAATAATTTTGTTTATATTTCATACAGTTAAATAATATGGAACCTTAACAACTTTATTAATGTGTCCATGGGTAAAGGCTATTTTTTAAAGAAAATCATTTTTTTATATTCAACACTCTCTGATTCAAATCTGAATGGATATATTGTAGTGATAATATACATGCTATTTTGTCCTAAGCCTTTGCTAGCTTCCTCAGTTTTCATGAAAGATGCTTAACTTTCTAGAACCAAGATCAGGTCAGGCACATGAGACAGATTTCAACCCACAAATAGCAGAGTTACACTCCAGGCATTACCCAGAGGGGACAATTTCAAGCTTACAACCATTCAATGTTTATCAAAAGTTTAGTTCAGAGAAATGATATGTGTGAAGGATTGCCTGAAGGATGTAAAAATTCACGTGTTCCTCTGGTTTCTATGAAATATACCTGTAGGTTTCCCCAGACCTTCAAAGTGGTGTATCATATTGTTCTTGTAATTAATACCCATGAATTTAATCATGTTTTTATTATATGTCATTAAGTTATGGTGACAAACTCTCCAAGAAATGAGTCTTAAAGAACCTGTCACTATATTCTTAAGAAATCTGTCACTATATTCTCAATAAGGATACTGTTGAACACAGAATAGACTATTCTCTCCTTTTTTAATATTTTAGTATAATATTTTTAATTGTTTATGGACCAAATATGGTAGCACTATGACTAAGAAATTATCTGGTTTTAAATATATGCCTATCGTGAGTTGTGTAACATTGGAAGCTGGCCGCTCTAGAAGTCTAATATGACTTTGTAGAATCATTTGCCATCATGGCTACATATTCAACTTTAATAACACTAGTACATTAAAAAAAAAATCTTTATGTTGTTAATTATATCATCTTGATCTAATTTTTGAATCCTGATATGATGTTTTAATAACTTCTAGGTAAAAGAAATAAAAGAAAATAATTAAATTAAAAATGAGGAAATCAGAGAATAATTTTGATAAAAAATTAACTTTTTTTCTAGAAGTCAAAAGAAAAACTTAAACATATTTAGTTTTGAATTCACCAGTACATTAAGAATAAAGCATATACACTTTTCAGAAATGCAACTATTTCTAAGAACAAGAAAAAGTTCTATAAGACAGCACTTAATAAGAAAACTGTGTAATATAACAAAATCCTCCTCAATACAGTGTAACTTTGAGAGGACTTTTAAACTACTTTTCTAAATATTGGCTGATAGAATATCAACTAAGCATAATTCAGTAAAAATAAACTTTATTTGCAGGAGGTGCAATGTGGTTAGGGAGAATACAAACA